>NC_046380.1:42250757-42485757 GCF_011125445.2 Fundulus heteroclitus
CTGTAGGAAATGTTTTAGAGTTCAGAACCTGGAACGGAGGTGACCTTTGACACCTGAAGCTCTGTATTCAGAGCTTAAAATCAGTTTAATTCTCAGGATGTAACCAAACATTTCAGGCAGCCTGGTCAGAAACTCTTCCCTGAATCCACCAAGGAACTGAACTGGTTCCTAAACCGACTCCAGTCCTCATTTAGCTCTACATGTGAATAAATCTGGACCCAACACATGTCTGTTGGACTTTATGGTCTCAGTGGGTCCATCTTTAGGTCCATCAGGTGAAATTATTTAATGTTAAACTCTTCATTTAACACTGAAGCTGGAGGAGGTTCGGTTCTGGTCCGTTTGAGGACGTTTCTGCTCATGTTCTCAGCTCTGGTCTTCAGTTTCAGGTTTTTACTGGAGTAGAAGAGAAATACTCTGATTCAAAGTTAACATTTAATCAGCAGAATATGACCAGATTAAAGCTGCTTTTAACCAAATTCTTGTTGTTTTTAAGTCTCACATCTTCAGGAGGAGTAAACGAGCAACAACACATAAGGTACCGTTTGCTTTTCTCTAGTTAGAACCACGTTCCCATCCAGAACCCCTCAGAACCATTTCACCATCAGTCTCCATCATCATCTGCCATGTTTGGTGTTTCCATCTCCTGATCACCATCAGTCGTTAGTTTAACGCCTCCAGCAGCAGAGAAACCATCCGGTTCTGTCCATTAAGGCCCAGGCTGTTGAACCGACTGGGTTCAGCCGGTCTGCCGGTACCGGCGCCGGTCCAGGCTTCCTACGCCGTCCTGACGGGTTCTGATGTCTGGAGGAAACATTTCAGATTTCTCTCCTAAATTGACTTTATAACTAAATGGATAATCACTATAAATGGATTTTTTTGTGCAGAATCAACAACAAGTGGGACTCAATCATGAAGTGGAACTAAATTTATTGGATATTTCAAACTTTAACTAATAAAAAACTGAAATATTGGGTGTGCAAAACTAATCAGCCCCCTTGAGTTAATACTTTGCAGCGCCGCCTTTTGCTGCGATTACAGTTGCAGGTCACTTGGCGTATTTTTGCCCATTCCTCCTTGCAAAACTGATAGAGCTCAGTGAGGTTAGATGAAGAGCATTTGTGAACAGTTTTCAGTTCTTTCCACAGATTCTTAAGTAATTTCCCTCTGGGATTATTAAAGTATGTCTGATTCTGGATTGTATTCAGGTCTGGACTTTGACTAGGCCATTCTAACACCTGCATATGTTTATTTGTGAACCATTCCATTGTAGATTTTCTTTGTTTTGGATCATTTTCTTGTTGGAAGACAAATCTCCGTCTCAGTCTCAGGTCTTCTTCAGACTCCAACAGGTTTTCTTCCAGAATTGTCCTGTTTTTGGCTCCATCCATCCTCCCATTAGTTTTAAACATCCTCCATGTCCCTGCTGAAGAAGAGCAGGCCCAAACCATGATGCTGCCACCACCATGTTTGACAGTGGGGACGGTGCATTCAGGGTGATGAGCTGTGTTGCTTTTACACCAAGTTTAGCCACTGTACAAAAGACTAAAAGTTTAATCTCAGCAGCTTTACAAACATCGGGACTTCAGTGTTGTGCAATTACACGCCGTTTTAAAGTTATTTAATAAATAACTCTGTTATTGTCTGGTGAATATCGGCTCTAGAGCTGATATCAGGACAATAGATGAAAAGGATGAATTTGAGCTCTGATGATCTTTTTACAGCAAACTCTGCACACATAGAATAAGGAGTGACAACTTCTCTTCAAGTTCATGAATTTATTAAAAGCCCACCTGCCACTGTGAATCATGATGCCTTGCTCATGGTCCGTTTCTGTCTCAGCAGGAGGAAGTGGGGAGTGAGAATCGAAGGAACACCAGAACCAAGCTCACTCCAAAGAAAGCAGAGGTACCGGCCAGAACCAAACAGCTGAACTGGTCACCTGGAGACAAAGAGCTGATCTGTTGTACTTCTGTGGTCAGAGCTCTTCCTCAGGTTGTCGGTTTGACTCCCAGAGCAGCAGGAAGGACGGCACGCTGCAGAAGATCGGAGACTTCCTGCAGAGCTCCCCGACTCTGCTGGGCTCCAAAGGTCAGAAACGTGCGACAAGAACCCAGAACCAGGACCGGTGGGCTGAAGCTCACCAGAGTCAGAAACGGGTTTTACTTTATTACCAGAGGCTAATTTAATGCCGTCCAGATTAAGAAGTTAATTCTCTGTGTGGTTATGAGGCAGAACCAGCTGTCATCAGTGATTATTGCCTCTGGTTCTGTTTGCTTCACGCTGGGCGACCCGTGTTCCTGCAGCCAAGAAGATGATGAGCCTGGTCAGCGGCCGTCTGGACCCAGACTCAGCAGCCGTCTCTTCCTCCCTCAGCCTGAGGGCCAAGAGGGGCAGAAAGAAACTCTACAGACCTGAAATCTCCTGCCCCATGGACATGCCCCCCCACCCGGTAAGAGCCCTGAACCGACAACCTCAGCAAGCTGCAGGAGAACCAGCAGAACCCAGACCTCAGTCAACCAGGCCGCTTTTATTAGCCCTGTTAGTTCATCATCAGTTCTTCTTTCCTCCTCTGGTGGATCTGCTGAGGGTCCAGACCTGTTCCCTGACTGACCATCAGCTAAATTAAATAACTAAAATTAATTCAATAAATGACGTTTGATCTGATGGCTGATAGCTGCTGCCTGTAGTAAAGTTCTTTATAGCCCCGAAATGCAGGATTTAAACCACCCAGAACCAACTGGTCAGGTCAAAGTAACCTCTGAACACAAAAATGTGTTCTATTTATATTAAAGTTAAATAAAACAGAATTATAATTGTTTTTAGCAATCAAATAAATGGATATGCAACAAGTTTAATGAGTGGCTGACCCCACGTCTGCTTTTCACAAGTCACTGGATTTATGTCAGACTGTCAAATTCAAATAAAAGATAAATCCAGGTTACTAAAAGACAAACACTTTGTTGTAAATTTCATTTTTAGAATATTTTAGTCTGCAAGTAAATTTTCTCCCTAATAATCCTCAGTAATAATAAACTGGGCCAAACTTGTTCTATTATCTTATTGTTGTGATCATGGGCCGTTTAAAATGAACCAGAGGACCAGAAATGGCCCCCGGGCCGCGTGTTGGACCCCCCTGGTGTCCTGCCAGAAGTAATCAACCCAATCTCAGCTTGAAGGAACTGAATCCCTGCAGAGTGATCACAGCCGTGGACCTGAGACGCTGCACTGCTGGTTCTGGTTCCTCCCAGCAGCTGCTAGAACCCAGTGGTTCTGGTTCCTCCCAGCTGCTGCTAGAACCCAGCGGTTCTGCCTCTTTAGCTCTGACTGGGTCTGGTTCTAAGTGATGTTCTGATGGCTGAAGACCTTTAAACCTCAGATTTTTAACCTCCTGCCAACGTTGACGCCTTTCCTTTTTATCTGCAGATGATCAACCAGGAGACGGACGGCGAGGGCCAGAGCGACCATGACATCATCAAACGGCGCCTGCGCAGCAGAGTGGCTAAGTCCTGGCGCTGCCCTCCAGGACTTTTAGCACCAGAGTTGCCTTCCATGCTGGTCGTAACTTTAGCTAAGGTAAGAATCAAAAACACGGGATTCGTTAAATTGTATGCCATGTTGTGTGCGTAGGTGTTTCTGCCTGTTGGATGTATTTCCTCCTGCGGATGTAAATGCTATTTTGCATAGATTGCAAAGCGCCTCGTTGCCATCTTTCTCTTCCTTAAAATGAAGCCAAACCTTTGATCGCTTTACCCGATGGGGCGTCATTTTTTTTGTTTTGTTTATTACCTGGTCACGTTGTACTTACTGAATGCCGTGTGTATAACTTGCGTAAAAAAAAGTTGTGCTACCGTTTTGCTGCTCAGAGCCGCAGCACGACAGAATCAAAAACAGAATCGTTAAGCGAGCTGCCAAACGGTGCCACAGAATTGAAACACACGGAACCGGTTCTGAACAGGAACCAGTTTTCAATTCCCATCCCTACTAAACAGTCTCTCCGCTTCTTCTCTACCTGTGTGTCATAAACGTTGCGGTTTAATATCTACACGTACGTAAAACAGCCAAATTTAAGTTTGCAAATTCTCTTGCAATTTCAAGTTTCTCTAAAACCAACTGGAGGCTCGCTTAACGAGATCCGTCAGTCTGCCGTAGATCCATCACTCTGCCGTAGATCCACCAGTCTGCCGTAGATCCATCAGTCTGCCGTGGATCCACCAGTCTGCCGTAGATCCAGCTGTGAATCTAAACAGCTTGGAGGAGACGGCTTTACTGACATGACTCTGGATGACATTAATGCCCTGATTGATGCAGACCTGGCAGAAGTGACAAAGCCACCAAGTGATGAAAAGGACACAAGTGTGGATGAAGATGAGGAGGATGGACTAACACTTGGTTGCTTAGCAACAATGCTGAGAATGGCTGCTGAACTTCAGCGAGCAGCTCAGGAATGGGAGCCTTTGATGAGCCGTTCATTACGGTTCTCAGACATAATCCATGGTGGCATGTCGGTTTATAAGAATCTTTTTGCCCAGAAGAAAAAAGAGCGACAACAACTACCGATAACTTTGTTCTTCTCCCTAAAAACTCACCTGCACCGCGGCTTTAGAAGAAAAAACGCTACAGAGCGTAGTCAGGATGCAGCGGCTCAGTCAGAAGAGCAGTGAAACACATGGGAGTCACTATTTGTCCTGCTGGACTTTCTATTTTATTCAGAATCATTTTTCATTTTCTCCCGTGACTCGGGTCGCGGTGGGGCGATGCTGATCTCCGTGATTTGAAGCCTTCAGTTCGTATTGATTAAAATCATTATTTTGTAAAGAAAAACATTTATACAGTAGCTACTTTTATTTGTTTCACAAATGCTTGGGCCTGTAAAAAGGTTTTGTTCTTTTGTTTCATTGTATAATAATTGTAAAACTAGAAACGTTCAACTTCTGAAGAAGTTGAAGAAGGCGCCCGCCTGGTGGTGCGCGTAACCGTCAAAGGCAAAGCTTCCGAGTTCCTTGGTCGTAGGCTTTTATCACTTGGGGATTTTAAATCAAATCTTCTGAGTGTGAAAAGGATTTGTCTTCATCAAAACCAGCCGACAGGAGAAGGTCTGCATCCAAGCAGCATGGAAAATTGGTGTTATTAAAACATGATTAAATACTTCAATGTAGCATGAAAAAATGAAATATGTGAATAAAAATGATAAAGGCATTACAAACTACTAAAGGAAGTACAAACTCTGTGAAGCAGAAGTTGGTGAGACCTTCCTAGAGCTACTTCCGGTTAGCAACATGTTAAGCGTTAGCTGCTAACATGGTTGTGTCCAGTATCACCGGGTGATTGTACTCTGTTAGTTTGGTCCAAATCCTGTACTGGGAAGTTCCTCAAAAAGGGTGCCAATACTTAATGTCACCAAAGCTCACCAAAGGCCATGTGTCAGATCGGCCTCCTTTAGCAACTAAGCCTCCCCAAAAAAAAACAGTCGACAGGAGAAGGTCTGCATCCAAGCAGCATGGAAAATTGGTGTTATTAAAACATGATTAAATACTTCAATGTAACATGAAAAAATGAAATATGTGAATAAAAATGTTAAAGGCATTACAAACTACTAAAGGAAGTACAAACTCTTTGAAGCAGAAGTTGGTGAGACCTTCCTAGAGCTACTTCCGGTTAGCAACATGCTAAGCGTTAGCCGCTAACATGGTTGTGTCCATAGACATAATATAAGAGTAGACCCCGCATTGACTGTCGCTGCGCAGGAATTACGGGCGCCACCTTGGGGCGGTCGACTTGATACCTAATCCTGCTGATTCAAGCTCACACTAATGATGCCTCAGCACTGTGCGGCTCATTTTTGTTTAAATCGAGGGATTATTTATGTCAGGGCTCGAGGAATAACTTTTCACAAGCAAGATGAAAAGACATTGTTTATATTTTTGATCAGAATGTAAGTTTTCTAATACTAGGAGATACAAAGTTGTTGTTAGACATTAGTGAATAAACAGCATATATATATATATATATATATATATATATATATATATATATATATATATATATATATATATATATATATACACTACTATAGTGTATTTAATTGTATATAATAATTGTAAAAAAAATAAAGGTTACTACTTTACAGATTTCGCCCATCACGGGTTCTTTTTGGGAAGTATATGTACATATGTACATGTACAAATGTGTTTGTTTATATAGCAATAAAAAAATTATAAAAAATGTGTGCGTGGCTGTGTTTTGAAACATACATACATCATGTCAGAATATTCTATTACTTTTAACCCCACTAAGATTATTTAAATGCACTGGACCATTTGTTATAATAGCTGTAGTTTTAAAGTTTTAAGCTAAACAAATGTGAAAATTAGTTCAACATTAAACGAGTTATAGTTGATTAAAATTGATTCTGCACCTGGTTAACACATTAGACTGAGCGGAGTTGTCGACCGCCCCAAGATGGCGCCCCTAAATCTCGTCAGCGCCTATAGGCGAGAGCGGTCGATGCGGGGTCTACTCTTTATATATGTCTATGGTTGTGTCCAGTATCACCGGGTGATTGTACTCTGTTAGTTTGGTCCAAATCCTGTACTGGGAAGTTCCTCAAAAAGGGTGCCAATACTTAATGTCACCAAAGCTCACCAAAGGCCATGTGTCAGATGCTGACACCCCACTCACAGAAAAAACTCAGTTAAATAGACGGAATGGTTAGTGCTTGGTTTGTGCACATTTGTGCCGTTAAAATTAGCGTTTGTGCTGTTTTGGTTTTGAAGATATTAAAGAATATTTGTTAAGTTCATCTAGAGTTCACCATCCCATCATTTTGCTTTGAATCCAACCAAGCTGGTCAACTTCTTTAGTGCTTCGGTTGTGCAAATTTGTGCCGTTAAAATTAGCGTTTATGCTGCTTTGGTTTCGCAGATAATATAAGTTTTAATTCCGGCCGGTGACGTCACCACAGGTCGCCGCTGCAAAATAAAGCGCTACATTGTTATTCCTTTGCTGGTGCTGAGCTGGAGCCAAAGCAAACCAGAGTGGTCAACTTCTTTAGTGCTGTGTTTGTGCATCTTTGTGCCGTTAAAATTAACGTTTGTGCTACTATGGTTTCGGAGATATTATGAATTTTAATGTTGTTATACTTTATAGGCTGACCAGTGTGATTTATTTTTTGCAGTTTTTCTGTTATTGATTTTAGTTTGGGTATGTTTTCTGCGTTATATAAGCCTGTATACTTTAATTGCCCTTTTGTTAGGTGCAGACACCCCCAAATCTCCCTATTGTAGAGCAATAAAGGTTTGCTATTCTAATTAATTCAGAGGAGTAATGAACTATGACTACTAAGATCAACTATAACCAAGTTATTGTTTGAAAATGTTGTAAACATTATACTCTTGAAGAAGAATAAACCCTTCTGATTAGGAAAAATAGACTTTATGAAAACAGTTGAACATTCTAATAAATGAAATGCCTTTTTTGGCAATGTCACTTGACATTGCTATCTAAAGTAAAGTTCTTTAAATGAGACAAAATAAATCGCAATATTTATTCAGGAATAAAGTACAAAACAATATAACACACATTTTACAATAGCAGCTAAAACAACTTGCATGATAAAAGAAAAATATAAAATTAATAACTGCTTTCTTGAGAAAAGTGTTGAGACCAAAAGGTAGATCTGACCACATCTTTTTACACAAATGAGGAACATCATTAAGGACGCCAGCCATCCTGCACAGAGACTGTTCCAGCCTCTCCCCTCAGTCAGGAAACTAAAAAAACAAACAAAAACATGTGTCCCATAAGATCTTTGCCAATAAGCAGGAATATATAAATCATTTTATAAGAATGCTGTAGGGGGGGGAGGCTCGGTAGATGACACAACTTCATAGTAATGTTACTGATTTATCAGTAGAAATATATTAAAAAGACTTACGTTTTTTCCAGTGATGGCAATAACATATGATTTACCATAGCACTTTATTTTGAAGCGGCGGGCTGGGATGACGTCATCGGTTGAAATTAAAATTTATAATATCTCCGAAACCAAAGCAGCACAAACGATAATTTTAACGGCACAAACCTGCACAAACGAAGCACTAAAAAAAGTAGCCCAGTTTGATCGGATTCGAAGCAAAATGGGGAGATGGTGAATTCTGGATGACCTTAACAAATATTCTTTAATCACAAACGGTAATTTTAACGGCACAAACCTGCACAAGCGAAGCACTAACCATTCCGTCTATTTAACGGAGTTTTTTCTGTGGGTGGGGTGTCAGCTTCACGCAGCTCTTCCATCCCTCAGTGCCGTGTAGCCTTGCCACCGCATTTCTACCATAATATAAAACCGACATTAAATAAACAACTCACCGTCACGTAGTTGCAAGGAAAACACCCAATGGAACACCCTTCGTCTGGGTAAATTGGACTTGATTCAACAATATCCTTCAGTAATTTAGGAAAAACGGCAGCACAGCACAGCACAGCAAGCAATAGACCCTTTTCACAGTGACGTCATGCAACTTCCGTTCTGCGGTGAAGCAGGGTATCTTTACTTCCGCTTTCTCCGCGAGCAGTGTTTTTACATAGGGATTTCACACAGTCCCTCACCAATCTACCCAAATTTCGTTTGGGAGACGTGCACAGACTGGTACAAAAGCTTTCAGCCACACAAGCCTCCAAACATGACAAAGATGACAAGTTCTTTGTGGAACAATACCTTTTCGATTATGAAGGTAAGAGCTTTGTCTTTTTAGCTCTGTTGTTAGCATAGATGCTAGGATAATGGTAGCTATGCTACCAACAGGACTTTTGTCATTTATTAGTTTTCTATTTCTCCATTATATTGTTACGCTAGCTTTATTGCTATATCAGCTTATCTGTTTCACAGCTTTTAGCCAATGAGTCACACCAGGGATATAGTTGATGTATAATGTTGAGCCTTTTCATACTTTGTTTTAGAACAGTGTCAATGCTGTTGGCCACTTGGTCACAGCTATATGAATAAAAATGAGGAGCCTCATTCCCTCCCTTTTTTTTTTTGTGTAGTATTTTACTGAGGTTACAGACTTTGCAGTATCCCACAAAATTCCTCTGTGGGTTCAGTGTGTTTCTCAGTCTGTTCAGTAGATTTGGAGCCTCAATTAATAAAATAATTCTGCCCATTCCTGTTAAAACTGTGATAGTTTAGGACATCATAGACTGAGAAAGACGCTGTCAATAATGTTGAATGCACACTAATAATCAGTTCATTATAGTATTTATGGATTATGCTGCTGTCGGGGCAAACCCCTTGTGTCCTATACTGTTATTTTTTAGGAACTGACCAAAAAAACATGGATTTTAAAAAACTTCAGACATCACACTTCATATATTTTAGTTATTTATTACATAGATACTTCATAGCAGCTCTGTCCATTTTACCTTTTACCTGTCCTGTTTATCCTGCTGCCTTGCTCCGGTTCCCCTCTGCCTTACAGAAGAGCCTGCTGCCGAGCTCTGGTGGGTTCTCCCCTGAACTGTCAATTTTCTGCCCAGCTGTGGACCCTGATGCCTGTTCTTGGTTCCAAGAAGTCTCTCTCCTGGCCATCAGCTCCTGCCAACACCATCACCCTGTTCCCGTGCAGTTCTACCTCGCTGGTTACATCACCCTCCATGCCATCAAACCTTCAATAAAGACTTTCATTTTAAGTCCCTTGTGTGTGGTTCTGGGTTCATCCATAGACAAATTGGACTTAGACAACTTTATTTGTCATTTTGTATGCACAGAGTGCGTACAGAACGAAATTCCGTTTGCATACAGCTTGAGAATTACAGTAAATTACAGCAGTGATTTAACAGTAAACAATTGAAATGTAAACAATGCAGGAGAAAGAGACAGTGTGCGATCACAGTGTACAGGTGAGTATTTTTTAAAACCATTTGTATGTGCAGAAATTAATTAATTTTTCGGATTAATTTCCTTTCATTAACAAATTGATTTTGACAGCTCTAATAAAAATTTACGTGGTGAGCCACTGAAATTATCTTGGGAAAAGCTAAATAAACTTATAACTCAATTATCTTTAAGAAAGAATGATGGAGTTTAATTTGTTAAAGACCACTTGCAGAAACATAGGTGTCCTCGGAAGAGAAGTGCTGACTGCAGGCGTAAGTGCTGCCGCGAAGGATTTTAAAATTTGGCCCCTCGTCTCTTCTTATTGCAGTCACCCAACGGGCTCCAGTCTCAGCATCAGCCGGGAAGTCGTGAAAACTGAGATATGGAAAGTTTTTTTTTGTTGTTCGAGCACTGTGGGACACTGCAGTAGCGGTTTCTCTGTGATTGTGCCATGCTTGGTGGATATGATGCTGCTGAGAGATGGATGCAAGGGGAGAAAAAATAGATTAATTATAATACTTTTTAAAACCTTTATTTAACAAGATAAACTCCTGTTGAGATTAAGATCTCTTTTTTTAAAGGTTGATCTGACTAAGAGGTCAGCAGCACATGTCATTACTAATACAGTATAATAAAACAATTTCAGGCTTCTACTTAAAATATACAGTATTTTGCACAAAAACTAAAAAAAAGTGCATTAATGTAAGTGCAAATAATATTATGAAGAAAATTCATTATAATACACAAACACAAGTACTGTCCAATAGACCCACAGTATTTTTTTTTAGGAATGAACAAAAAGATTCAAATGGAATAAGATTTTTTTAATTCAGTGACTGCAAATATATATAACACGTCACCATAATCAAGTAAGGGGAACAATGTAGCAGATAAATGTCTTTTTTTCACTCAGTGAACAAGATTTATTTCTATAATAGCAAAGCTACAGTAATCATTTTATAACATCTACATCAGATTAATGACAGGTAAAGTAAGCTAACAAGCTGCTGCATGTTAGCTTTGATCTTCATGTTACTGTCCCAATCAAAGCATCTATATAACAGCAATGATCGCTACAAATACTAAGGAAAATAAAGATAGTCAATAAGACACGTTTAATATTGTGCTCTCAGTCTTACCTAATGAAATTACGCTGATTACTGATAGGTAAAAGTTTGGTAAGGTAAGCTAACAAGCTGCTGCATGTTAGCTTTGATCTTCATGTTACTGTCCCGATCAAAGCATCTATATAACAGCAATGATTGCTACCAATACTAAGGAAAATAAAGATAGTCAATACGACACATTGTGGTCTCAGTCTTACCTTATGAAATCGCGCTGATTATCAGTGAAACACGTCTTCACCTCCCGAATTTTCTATGTAAAAGCATGCAGCCGGAAGTAAAGATACCCTGCTCCGCTTCAAAACGGAAGTTGAGTGACGTCATGTGAAAAGGGTCTATAGCAGCCACAAGACGGAGGAGTTCACCTCTGACCCGGAACTCAAAGAGTACTGCTTGTTGTCTGCTCACACAGCGCCACTCGTGGACAGTATAGGAACTGCAGGAACGAAGTACGTCTTTTTCAGTAATCATTGTTGAATGATGATAATGCATTTTTCTAGCGATGATTTCTGTCACGAGGACATAATGCAGTGTTGTGCTGGCAGCCATCCCAACTAATAAAAATAAGATTTAAGATTAAAATAGTACATTATAGTAGTAAAATAAATACAATTATTGTGGTTTAAGGACAAGTTTGGTTCCTGCATTAGGGTTAATTTCAAAAGGTACTTGTCATTTTCAGACTAAAAAACATTCTAAAAAGATGTTCTAATTCAAACTGGACAACAGTAGAAATCAGTAGAGTGAGAAAAACTGGCACTGATATCCTCCAGTAGCCTAAGCCTGATTGTAGGATGTCACTGAACTCTCGTTACATTACAAAGTTTACAATAATAAGGAGAGACAGCGAAATGCTTGAGGCAGGATTTGACAGGAAAAGGAGGAGATTAAGTATTAATATGAAATTAATTAATAAACAATACATAAAATACTTTAATGTTTTCTTAAAATGTCTGAATACAAATTGTCCCAAAACATGTTAAATAAATTCCTTTATCATCATTCATTTATACCAGTTGTTCAAGTTATTTAAGTGTTACTTGTAAAAAAAAAAAAAATTGTAAATTAGAAATGTCCCATGCTCCTGAATGCAACATAGCTTTCTGACGCTCGCGAACGCATCACACTGGTCTGAGAACGCAGCGCGGAGTAGAGGCACGTTTCTGCTTAAGACAAAGCTTTGCCGTTTGTAAAACTCATGTCGGCTGGCACGGTTTATTGTTCTGTGAATGACAACAGACCACAACAAATGAGGCTGCTAATGAGCCAACAGGAGAAGGTCTGCATCGAAGCAGCATGGAAAATTGGTGTTATTAAACATGATTAAATACTTCAATGTAGCATGAAAAAATAAAATATGTGAATAAAAAAGTTAAAGGCATGAGGTGAACTGTATTGATTTAAATTGAAAAATCGTTTTTTAAAGCCAAAGGGAAATGAAATATTGGGTGAAAATGTAATTCTCTAAAATTGGCACAGCTTGGATTTGAACTTTCGATCTTCTGCTTTGCAGCCCGACACCTAACCCACTCGACCAAAACACCAGTGTCGTGCTCAGCCGAGCATTATTGAGAGGTCAATTGTGTTAAGAAGTGTTTTTTGCGAATTTTGTTCCAACTGTAAGTCGAAACGGCATCAAGTACAAAAAGCCCTGATCGCGGCGTCGAGACGCACGTTTTGATATATAGTTTGTGGGGGTAGACCCTACGGTTCGGGCTGTATTAACGGTACTATAATAATAATAATAATAAAGAAACCCTTATTAGGTGCATAACATAAGGCCTCCGCCATGCATTTTCAATGCATAGGCGGGCGCCTAATAATAAAGAAACCCTTATTAGGTGCATAGCATAAGGCCTCCGCCATGCATTTTCAATGCATAGGCGGGCGCCTAATAATAAAGAAACCCTTATTAGGTGCATAGCATAAGGCCTCCGCCATGCATTTTCAATGCATAGGCGGGCGCCTAATAAATAAAGGTTACTACTTCATATAACCGGTTCTTTTAGGAACGTAACCCCCGTGAGAAACCAGGGTTCCCTGTAACCGTATAAGTCTAATAAAAGCTTCCTGAAGGGTCCCGGCCCAGACGGGCTCTGAAAGACAACAAGTGTCTCAGTTTCCAGTCATTCTGCAGAATAAAAACTGTTTTAATGGTCTGAAGGAAAATGCAGCTTAAAGCAACAAAGTCCATTAATGGAGAAAATGAGGAGCTTTTCTGTGCAGTGAGGTTTGATGTGCTGAAGGCAGCAGTGATGGAGCTCCCAGTGAGGACCGTCCTCCAGGAGGAAACCTCAGAGATGTGAGGAACCTGGAGATGAGCTGAGTCCACCATGAAGACATCAGCAGCTTACATCTTAAAGCTGGAGTGTGAGAGTCAAATTTCACCTTTTAAAACAAATCTGAATAAACGGTACACCCAGGTTAAAACCTTGTTGCCAGTCCTTGCCTGTCCTGTATCTTGTCTGACTTCATGCAACCACTTCCCTCCCTTCAGCCAGGCTGAGGAAAAGACTCCACCGTCAAAGCTTCAGTGCAGTTCAGCTGTCCTCGTTTCAGCTGGTTGTGCCTCAGTGGACAAATAGCTGTCATTTCTTATTTCATGCTAATCTTTGATGTAAAACCAACATCTTTTCTGTCTATAACATCTTTTGGAGTTTCATCAGTTTTCAGGAAAACGGTTTATAATTGAAGAACTTTGTGCTGAAAGCTTGAAAAAAAGCATGAATTTAACGTCCTGAAGACTCACTGCTGCAGGGAG
Organism: Fundulus heteroclitus; assembly: GCF_011125445.2. Classification (NCBI taxonomy): domain Eukaryota; kingdom Metazoa; phylum Chordata; class Actinopteri; order Cyprinodontiformes; family Fundulidae; genus Fundulus; species Fundulus heteroclitus. The sequence goes on from NC_046380.1 coordinate 42,264,520, forward strand.
CAAAGGCGAAGAGAAGACGAAGAGTTTGATTTAATATGAGGTCAATGTTGCAAAGGTGTCTTTTTAAAAATAAAATCGGGGATCTCTTTTAACTAGGCGGTTACCTATGCTTCCCAAATGTCTTCAGAGTCCAGACCAAATGTGAAATAAAGAAAAAAGACCTTGATATCCCAGAGCAACGATGGCACAGTGCCCGCTTGAAAGCATTTTTTACCTCTGTCAGTCAACAGAACATTGAAATATATGATTTTTTATTTCACTTTGCAGGACTGTAACATAAATTGCAACCTGAATTGTTGAGAAATGTCCCTAACCGGGCACTAAAGTGTCAAAGCAACTGGAAATAAAAATCTGCCAAATGTCAAAAAGCCTTTAAAAGCATTTTCAGCAGAGTTGGTCAGAAAATTATTGCTAAAAAAAAAAAAAAGCTTTCATTTAGAAAACATCTCTGTAATCCAGTCCAGATAAAATGTTGCAGCTTTAAGATGATTTTACACTAAAGAATGAAAACTTGATACAACAAAAATATCTTTAGCCTACGTCCAGTTTCTCCACCTGGGGGTTAAAGGTCATCAAAGTATTTATTCCTGGATTCGGAGCTCAACAGTAAAAACCTCATCAACATAAAGATGCAAATTAGCATCAACACGTTCAGACCCAGAGAGACAATAAAAGGAACCAAGGACTGAACCCTGTGGCGCCCCCTGGTGGACGAAAAATCGATCAGAAGCGCCGTGAAAACCCGCCTGTCTGGCTGCAATGCGCGCTCCCGAGACAGTGGGAACATAATTTAGCACAGCACCAGTGTCCGGCAACTTTTAGATGTGTCCCTGGTCCGACACGCCTGAGTCCAATAATCCGGTAATTATCAGGACTCTGGAGAACCTGACTGCAGACTGAGGAGCTGATTGTTCCATTAGATTCAGGCGTGATGGACCAGAGAACCTCTAAAAGTTTCAGGACACCGGCCCTCCAGGACTGGAGCTGGACACCGTTGGAACAGGAACCTGAAGCTGAAAATGTGGGACTGTCCCTTTAAGAGGAGCAGCAGGACGCCGTGCACGCTGCGGCTCTGTGTGCGCGTTCACATGTTTCCTGTGTAAAACTAAAAGTCCAGAACAGGAAGAAGTTGTGATGTGGAAATGTTCCATGTGGTTCTGTTGTTGGTGTTGGTTCAGCTTCTGGTTTGGTGCCGCAGGAGTTTAGCTAGAAAAGTAAAAACTGGTCTTCAGTCTGTCCAAGTCAGCAGTTTGGAAGTAAAGAAGCTGATTTTAGTCCCAGACTGTCAGCGTCGGCTCTTCTTTCATTCTCAACGTGTTTTCAAGGTTTGGAAAGATGGAGCAGAAATATCATTTCATCATTGCTTTGAGTTTCTGCTGCTGATTTATTCAACTAAAGAACAAAATCTGTCATTTAAAAACATGTCAGAAAGAAGATGGAAATGTTTTACAGTAAATTAGGACTTTTTGACAGTCAGTGTTGATAGAAAAAAATCTGTTTTATTTAAACAAGCGTCCGAGTTTTAATGAAATATTGAAAATTGATCAAAGGAACAGAAGAGAATGAGCAGCAAATGAATCAAACACAGAAGAAGAAAAATAGGTTTATTGCTCATTAAAACACATGAAGTAGAACTGCAGCAAATCTACAAAAGGAAGATTTAACATGTGAATGTAAAAAGTGTTTATAAAAATAGGAGCCGACAGAAACAGATAATGTCCAGAGATTGAGAAAAACTGGCCAACATTTCAATGAAATCTGACTGATGAATGAAAGTAAAAAACCAAGAGAGAAAGTCAACATGCTGATATTCCACTGCATGAAAAGTGTGATTTTCGTCACTATGCGGCACTGTAGATTGTCGTGGAAGTTCAGGTTAACGGCTGTTCACGGTAATTTGCAGGCAACACCGAAAACTGCCGTGAATTGTCAGAAATTGACGTGGGCCTTGCTTGGCGTGGTCCCCCCATGACCCCCCCTCCTCCTAATTCTAGGGGAGGCTTTAACATGTAAATGAAAATGCTGTGAGCTATACAAATGCAAATCAGGGTTGCAGGGGGAGTTTACCCATGTCTCGCATTCAACTCCCCTTCAACTCCTCTTGGACGCGATCTACAACTTTCAGCCAGTCCGCAGACTGACGAGAAGAAACTGCTGATTGCTATCAGTGGACTGTCTCATATGAGTCAGTCGGTACTGAAGCAATGCCAAGAGCGTGGAAATGTTCAAGTCAGAAGTTTTGGTTGGGTCATTCAGGTTAAAGTAAATGAAATGGGGTTTAATGAACTAAAAATAAGTCCCACTTTAATGGAGAGGTATAGTGAGGATTTAACTATATATACAGATGCATCTAAACTAACTGATAAAAGAATGGGTGTTGCTTATGTCATTCCAAAATTAAACATTAAAGTTGGAAAAAGAATGAGTGATGATTTAGCAGTTTACACAGCGGAATTGATTGCTGTGTGGCTAGCTTTGCTTTGGGTGGAGGACAATAGGCCAAGGAAGGCAGTAATTGCTTCAGATTCCAGCTCAGCTTTAATCAGTATTAAAACATTTCAGTCAAAATCAAGGCAAGACATTGTGTATGATATACTGCAAGCTGCAAATAATCTAATAAAGTCAGGAATTAATATAACTCTGGTATTGTACCAGCTCATATAGGAGTAATAGGAAACGAGTTAGCAGATAAAAGTGCTAAGCAAGCAGCTAGACATTCTAATATAGATGTTGAAGTGCACTACAACAAAGAAGAAATTAAAAGTATGGTCAAAAACATAGTTAAGGGTAAATGGCAAACATTATGGGACGGTGGGCAGACTGGAAGACAGTTTTATAACATTCAGAATAAAGTGGGAAAGAGCAGAAATACAAACAGAAGCAAGGAGGAGGATGTATTTTCTAGAATGAGGTATGGACACACACGTCTAAATAAAACTTTGTAATAATGAAGAAGCATGCTGATGGCAACTGAATTCTGTGGTAGTCCAGAGACTATAGAGCATGTTATTGTACACTGTAATAAATATCAGGAAGAAAGACAAAGACTAGTCTTACAATTACAAGGAGAACAGATGAGGCTAAACTTCTGCAAAAAAAAAACACAGGGGAAATGAGTGTAAACTACGTAATTGGCTTCCTGAGGAATACAGGACTAATAAAAATAATTTAGTATGATCTTTTTGTTTGTTTTGTTTTGATTGGTTTGTTTCGTTATGTTTGTTTTATTTGTTTGCAAACTATTAGGGAAGGTTAGACTCCAGTACCACACTCCAGTCCAGTTGGTGGCGGTAATGCACCATTAAAGTTAGTTGCCAACCGCCATAAAAACCGAAAGAAGAAGAAGAAGAAGAAGCGGACCGTCTCGTCAGCTAATAGTGCCGATATGAATTAGCGGTTCACTTAACTGCAGAATTCGGTAAACTCCAGGTTGCTGTCCATAGAGGACAAGTTGGCGGCTCTGCAGTCGAACAACTGTGCGGGAGAGACTAACTCCAAGAAGAGAAGACGGGTGCAGAATCCCAAGCTTAGGTAAGAATATGTTCGGTGACTGCTAGCTAAGCTAAAAGTAGCCTAGCCTACAACCAAATCTAAGATTAGCCTAGTAGCCCTGCAAAAGAACAAGCTTTATTAAAGTGTATTTTCATTTACAGGAAGCAGTATGCCGTCTTCACAACTCGAAGACAAATTGCAGGCGCTATGAACCGGAGCGAGGCAGTGACCTCCTATTTGCTCGGAGCCATGTCTGCAATTCCAGATTGACACGATGTTGATAAAGACGACATTATCTGTAAGTGACTTGTTTTTACTGCTTCTCCTTCCTTGTTTAATGTTATTGTGACTTGCGTTTGATTTTTATTCATACCACTCTCATTTAATTATTTTCTAGCCTGGCGAAGAAAATGGCGTTGTTGGCGTGGTCTCTGGATGGATTGGACGGCCGCCGCCATTTCGTAGGCCGGTGTTGTGCGCAATTCTGTTTCCCCCGTGTCGGGAGCGCGCTTTGCAGCCGTTTTCCCGGCGCTTCTAGTTGATTTCTCGGTAAAACAAATCCTATAATCATGTCAAGGTTGTAACATTCAGTTTAATCGGCAGCTGTTTACAAAATTGTAAAATAAAAATAAATAAACGGTCTTTCAGACATCTCCCGAAAACTTTGGGAAATAAAGAGCAAATGTTTCTAAATTCTCAAAAATTATGTGTGATGGGATGTAGTATACTAGAAATTTCCTTAATCCAGTAAACTGTCATATTTTATATTACAAAGGGATGTACTGGGAAGTCTACACTCTTGTGTTTTCAGGAAGTCTTAGGCTGTTTCTCAATTCACGAGAACGCGCTCGCATTCTCGTGAATTGAGAAACAGCCATAATGTTTGTGTCGTGCTATCAGCCATCCCATCCTCCTCTTTCAGCAATGTAAAATCATAAATACACAGTAGGTGCTGGAATAGTGTTTTATGGCTTACTTTTATTTGTCAGGTTAAAGTGACAAAAGTTGGAAAAAGACCGTTTATCTTGCCATTTATAACACAATACAGCGTAAGAAGACATAGTTTGTTTATTTTTATTCTACAATTTTGTAAACAACTGCCGATTAAACTGACTGTTACAACCATGACATGATTATATGAGTTGTTTTACCGAGAAATCAATTAGAAGCGCCGGGAAAACGGCTGCAAAGCGCTTTCCCGACACAGGGGAAACAGATTTTCACGGGGGAACAGAATAGAGGGTTTTCAGCTGACGTCACGCTCACGTGACTACTCAGCGCGTCCGCCATATTGGGTGGCAGTCGTTTCGCACCGTTGACCTGCATTGTATGACTCCTTAGGCAGTATTGGAAGTGAACAATGGGGAAAACGTGTTTAATGGTTGGTTGCACGGCCCGTGGAGGTGGAGATCAACGCTCTTTCTATCGCCTACCAGCCGTAATAGTGAATCAGTGTGAAAAAAAAACAGCTGTCTGAACAACGCCGTCACCTATGGCTGACACGGATATCCAGGTCCGATTTGGACGGTGTTAAGCTGGAATACGCCAGAGTCTGCGGTGCTCACTTTGTCACAGGTAATTAACTGTTAAGTATTTAAAACATATAAGAAGAATATATTAATAATAGGGCTTGGGCGTTATGACTTATTACTTTCCGCGGCTGTCATGTTGACTGCCTCCGCCGCCTCTACTGCCTATTACTACCGCATACTGTACTCCCTCTCTCAGCCGTGTTTTAATTTGATTAATTTCACCTTAACTTGATTTCAACCATGGTAAACCGTTGCTGTATTGTGGGCTGTAACAGCGCAACACATGATCGCCATGGGAAAAACATAGAAACAGATTAATTTTCCACCGCTTTCCTGCCTGGAGGCGCAACCACGGAGAACAACTGTTAGTGATAACAAAGAGTCGTCGGCTCGCTTGGATCGCGGTTGTAAGTCGACCGATCATAACTTTCCACAGTATCCCGATGTCAATGAGAGTGTGTTCTAAACGTTTGAAACACATAGCAGCAAGTTAAAAGTACATTACATGCGCGAGTGGTTGTTAGCGCTAACGGTTAGCATGAGCCAGAGCCCGTCTGAGCGCAGCTTACCTTTGAACGAGTTACAGAGATAACAAAGAGTCGTCGGCTCGCTTGGACCGCGGCTGTAAGTCGACCGAACATAACTTTCCACAGTATCCCGATGTCAATGAGAGTGTGTTCTAAACGTTTGAAACACATAGCAGCTAGTTAAAAGTACATTACATTCGCGAGTGGTTGTTAGCGCTAACGGTTAGCATGTGCTAACCCGTCTGAGCGCAGCTTACCTTTGAACGAGTTACAGAGATAAAGAGTCGTCGGCTCGCTTGGATCGCGGCTGTAAGTCGACCGAACATAACTTTCCACAGTATCCCGATGTCAATGAGAGTGTGTTCTAAACGTTTGAAACACATAGCAGCAAGTTAAAAGTACATTACATGCGCGAGTGGTTGTTAGCACTGACGGTTAGCAGCTACTACACTAGCATGGGCCAGCCCGTCTGAGCGCAGCTTACCTTTGAACGAGTTGCTGTGTTCCCACTGTTTGCTGGCTTTATGATCTGCAGCTCCTACCGACGCCAATACGGTAAATACAACTTAATTTTGCACTGGTCATTGTTCTGCTTAAATAATTAAAGCCGCGAGCGGCGTCGATCGGCCTTGCAGCCAAGCGCCTTCGCGCACCGCCCGCCGCCGGCGGGCGGTGCAACACATTTGCGTCGGATTGTTTACATTTTTACCATCTTATTAAAACTCACCCGTCCACGTATGATGGCGATTTCCTTGATGTACATAACCAGATGTGAACTGGTTTTGAGCCTCTAGATCCTTGTAAGCTCTCATTTCCTCAAGAGTGTGCAGAGGGTTTTCACCGAACACCAGGTAATGCATCTGGATTACGGCTAAACAAGGCACCGTGGAGGGCATAGGGGTCCATATGGTCGATCACGGAACATTTCCTCAGATATACGTCCTTATCTGGTCGCTCTAGCGTGCTGGCGTACTTATCCATTCGCGATACGATAATACGTGTAAGACAACTAGAGATAAGGAAGTGTGCCACCCAATATGGCGGACCGGAAGTTGGCCAGTGACGTCAGTGAAAACACCCTATTGCGCACAACACCGGATCTCTCTGAACTCTGTGTGAAGCTGCAGTCCCGGTTAGAGGCGACGCCGAAGTACAGAGCCACGCACAGGATGCGTCTGCACATCGGACCTGCCTCGGAGAAAATGCTGCCAGCATTTACCTACAACCCCGAGGAGGCAAACGGACAGTTCAGTTGTTTGTTTTAATAAAGCTCTTTCTTTGCATAAACATCTTCCTGGCAAATGTTCATTTCCTGTATAAATTCATTCATGTCCTTGATGGTAGCCTAATAATAGTGTAGTAGCCTACATAGGATAACATGAATATACAGCATAATATGAATGAATAAATAAATAAATATATATATATAATAAATATATATAAATAAATATATAAATATATATATATGTAAATAAGTTATTGGGGATCTGCCAACCAATCAGGAGTGATTTTACTTGTTTGAAAGAAGTGGTTCCATCCAATACTCAGTAAGAACGTTCAAGCCTGGCCTGGCCACGTGTGGTTTTGCTGCCAATCAGGAGCGATTTTACTTATTTAAAAAAAGTGGTTTCAGCCAATACTGAGTAGGTTATTCAAGCCAGACCTGGCCAGCCGCGCGGGTTCGCTGCATTCATATGCTAATTAGGGCCATTAGTACAGCTGATCACTCTCCACATACGTCAGAGTCCGGTTCCGACAATTTGTGGCACTGAAAACGGCAACAAGCGCGGGTTGCAAATTGTCGTTAACTGCCGAAAATGAGGGAGATCTGCGGTAGTTTACGGGGACGAAAATCTCACTTTTCATGCAGTGTTCAGAGTGAAGCTTTGACTGGAAACAGGCAGAAAAACATCATGTGGATCCTGGAATAATCCCAGCTTCCATCTTTAAAGGACTGGAAGAGGAAGAAGTTTCCAAGGAATCATTTAGAAGAGTTTCACAAAGAAACAGATTGAATCCATGAATGTGAAAACGTGTTTGTGAGTGAAAGAGACAGACATGAACAGACTGAACTATCTGTTCAACAGGGAGAGGCTTTCTCTGACAGGAGGAGACTCTTTAGACTCAATCAGCACAGAAACACTGAGCAACCAAACCAGAACCTAAAGCCAGGAAGCAGAGGTTCAGTGAATGTGGTGTTGAAGGTGTGGAGGTGGATCAGTGAGTCAGAGGAGACTCTGTAGAAGGACAGAATACCAGCAGGACAGTCCACATACACTGCTACTCTGCTGGAGACGGAGGAGGAGGAGATAGATGTTCCTCTGTTATTGTGACGGACAGAGTAACCATGACGATCAGAGCAGATCAGACTCCAGGACTGATTATTATATCCAAACCAACAGTCTCCAATGTCTCCTCTCCTCCTGATTCTTCTGTAAGTCACTGATATATCAACTCCTCCTCTCCACTCGACCTCCCAGTAACAGCGACCAGTCAGACCAGTTCTACACAGCAGCTGAGGAACATCAAATCTGTCTGGATGATCAGGATATGACTGAAGCTCCTCCACACATGTCACCTTCCTGTTGTCTTCAGACAGTTTGAGTTCTCTGCTCACTGTGTTTGTGTCGATTGTGAGTTGACAGGAATCTGATGGAGAGAACAAAGACAATCCAGCTGCAGTTATTGATCATTTATTGACACTTTGATGATGACTCCTGAATGAGTGATGGACAGTTTGAAGATGGTTGAATGTGAGCTGCTTTGTTGTCATGAATCAAATGAAAAACACACTTACACTTCCTCAGACCTGGTGTCAACCATCGGACTCCAGCAGGCTCCACCCTGAAAGGAGGAGGGGGTCAGACCATCAGTCTCTTTCAGCAGCAAACATGGACATTACATGTCTCTCAGACACACATTGTCCTCCACTGAGAAAGGACCAGTCCAACATTTGGACACGTCCACTTCTTGTAAAAATCCAGAGAAAGAAAGAAGAGCTGAGAGCAGACAGACACCTGGGCTCTGATGATGATGATGATGATGATGATGATGATGATGATGATGATGATGATGATGATGATGATGAAACATTACAACCTGCAGTGGATTTAGTATCGCTGTGGGAAATTCACGTGCTCTGTGCTGCAGCGCTCTGATTGGCTGAGATCAGAAATGGAGCAGGTTTTAAAAGAGAAGGGCCGACCTCTTCATGAACTAAGTGACCCTCTGTGGCTGGTAGACCTGGCATCTTTAGTTGATCTTACGCATCGTCTGAATACACTGAACAAGAAGCTACAAGGCAAAGAACAGCTGGTGCCACACCTGTATGCACACCTGAAAGCCTTCTGGGTAAAGCTCCGCCTCTTTGAGACACAACTACGAGGCTTTAATGCTGCACACTTCCCTGCTCTGTCTGAAATCACGTCTGCTTTTCCAAAGGCCGACCTTTCTGCTAAAAAGGAGAAATATGTGTCTGTGATTGCATCTCTGGTGACAGAATTCAACCAGCGTCTCCAAGACTTTTCTGTCATTGAAAAACAAATCCAGCTGTTCTCCACCTCCTTCCTGGTGGATGCAGAAGAAGTGGAAGAGAGTCTGCAGTTAGAACTGATTGAAATGCAATGTGATGATTCTCTGCAGAGTCAACATCAGCTTCTCTCCCTCCCTGAATTCTTTCAGAGTTTGGATAATGCCAAGTTTCCTCTGATGAGACGCCACGCAGAAACAATGATGAGCCTGTTGGGCTCAACATCCAGATGTGAACAAAGATTTTCTCTGTTAAATCAGAACAAAAGCAGACTGAGAAGCAGAATGACTGACAGCATCTCTGTGAAGTCCTTCGTGTCTCAACCACCAAACTTTCTGCTGACATGTCAGCCATCCTTCAATCAAAGGACAGCATCACTGCTCCCACTGACTGCAATGTTCTTCACATTATAGCTGACTTAGAAATACACACAGTATTCATGTGGCAATATGGCACCTCTAGTGTGGCCCTTTGCTTAGTTTTCTGGATTTGGCCCTCACTAAAAAAGTTTGGACACCCCCTGGTATAAAGTGTTAATGTTCCCCCTTTTATTTAGGAAGATAAAAAAGGTGAATAAAATAAATCTACTTTAGGACCTTTAAATGAAATAAAGACAAGTAACAAGTGCTTCTCTGTATAAAACACTAAAATAAAAACACTCAGGGTGTCAATCTAAAATCACAGTTCTATAATATTTGCTTAAATGCTTATTAATTAAAGCTAAAGCCAGCAAACTCCAAGCTAACCCTACGTTGCAGGCCTGTTTCCATGCTTGTGAATATGGAGACCATAGTCGCTTCACTCAAAGAGCAAATAATAAACTAAAAAGGTCCCTTGTGCCAGATGAATAATAATCCTAACAGAAACGCTCTGCTCCGTTTAGTCCTCCTCTCCTGTGGAAAAAACTCAGCTCCCACAGTCACGGCTCTGACTCCAATACTAGGCCGCCTGCTTTATAAGTTTGGTTTTTATTAATTCTGCATTATTTTAACTACATTCGCTGTGTTTCTGTGCCTCAACGCTCTTACTGCTCCTCTCTTAGACTTAGACTTAGACTTTCTTTATTGTCATTTTGTATACACAGAGTGCATACAGAACGAAATTTCGTTTTCACACAGCTCAGAAATATTGCAGTAACTCTACAGGATACCTTGCAGTGAATTTCGGTACAGGATAAAGTGCAGTGGTCAATCGCAGTCACTTACAGGATAAATTTCAATTTACTTCCGGATAAAGTGCAGCAGTGAACAGTAGGCAGTTGAAATGTAAACAATGTAAACCAAATGTAGACAAATATGCAGTAGGGTGCAGCAGTGATTTAAAAGTAGACAGTTGCATTGTACACAGTTTTGCAGTACGTTTCCGGTTAAGGTGCAGCATCAATTTTGCAGGATACGATACAATGTGCAAATGTGCAGATGTGCAAATCAGCGAATCTATTGTGGTACACTTTTATACTTCAGCAGTTCAACAGTCTGATTGCAGCAGGGAAAAAGCTTTTGCAGAACCTAGTGGACCTGCAGCGGATGCTGCGGAACCTCTTTCCAGAGGGCAGCAGGGAGAATAGTCCATGGTGGGGGTGTGAGGGGTCCCTGATGATGTTACGGGCTCGAGACACACAGCGCTGCGATGAAATGTCTTTAATGGAGGGAAGAGGAGCCCCGATGATCCCTTCTGCTTTCCTCACCACTCTCCTTACGTTCTTCCAGTCGGAGGCACTGCAGCCTCCACACCACACAGAGAGACAGCTGGTCAGAATGCTCTCTATGGTGCTTCTGTAGAAGGTCGTGAGGATGGGCGGGGGCAGGCGGGCTCTCCTCATCCTCCGCAGAAAGTACAGTCGCTTCTGTGCCCTCTTCACCAGTGACGTGGTGTTCACAGTCCAGGTGAGGTTGTCCGTGATGTGCACCCCCAGGAACTTGGTGCTGCTGACCACCTCCACCGCTGAGTTGTTGATGAGCAGTGGAGCATGGTGAGGCCGGTTTTTCCTGAAGTCGACGATTATCTCCTTCGTCTTCTCCACGTTCAGCATCAGGCTGTTTTCTCTGCACCAGCCCACCAGCTGCTCCACTACTCTCTGTAGTCCTGGTCGTTGTCGTCCCTGATCAGGCCCACCACTGTTGTGTGGTCTGCAAACTTCACGATGTGATTGGTGGTGAACCTGGGGACGCAGTCGTGTGTCATCAGGGTGAACAGCAGGGGGCTCAGGACGCAGCCCTGAGGGGAGCCCGTGCTGAGGGTGACGACATCAGAGGTGTTCTGTCCGACCCGGACTGACTGAGGTCTGTTGGTGAGGAAGTCTAGCAGCCAGTTTCGTAGGGGTGTGTTGAAGCCCAGATGCTCCAGTTTTCCCACCAGATGTTGTGGGATGATGGTGTTGAACGCTGAACTGAAGTCCAGGAACAGCATCCGCACGTGCGTGTTCTTCTCCTCCAGGTGTGCCAGGCTCAGGTGAAGAGCAGAGGAGATGGCGTCCTCAGTGGAGCGGTTCCGCCGGTAGGCAAACTGGAACGGGTCCAGTGTTGAGGGGAGACTGGAGACGATGTGTTCCTTTACCAGCGTTTCAAAGCACTTCATCATGATGGGAGTCAGTGCAACAGGCCGGTAGTCGTTGAAACAGGTGACTTGAGGTTTCTTTGGCACCGGAATGATGGAGGCAGACTTGAAGCATGCTGGCACTGTGGCTTGGTCCAGCGAGGTGTTAAAAATGTCTGTGAGGACACCAGCCAGCTGACCTGCACACTCCTTGAGCACCCGCCCAGGTATGTTGTCGGGGCCTGGGGCCTTGCGCGGGTTGACTCTCCTTAGAGTCTTCCACACGTCGGCGGTGTCAAGGCAGAGGACCTCCTCATCCTGATGGGGAACAGCTTTCACTGCTGGAGTGCTGTTTAGTGCCTCAAACCTCCCAAAGAAGTTATTTAGTCCATTGAGGAAGTCAGCATCAACTTCACCCACCGGGGGGGAGGGCGTGTTGTATTCAGTGATCGCCCGGATGCCTTTCCACATGCTCCTGGTGTTGCTGGCGTCATGGAAAAGCTCCTGGATTTTCTGACTGTGGTTCCGCTTAGCTAGCCTGATGGCACGGTTCAGGTTGGCTCTCGCTGTCCTCAGTGCCTCCTTGTCTCCAGACTTGAAGGCTGAGTTCCGTGCTTTGAGCGCTTGACGGACCTCCGCAGTAATCCAGGGTCGTTGGTTGGCTCGGGTGATGATGGTCTTGGTGGTGCTGACGTCCTCAATGCATTTGTTGATGTAGGCTGACACAGTCATGGCGTACTCATCAATGTTGATCTTGTCCTCATAAGTTGCAGCAGCTTTGAACATGTTCCAGTCAGAGCACTCAAAACAGTCCTGGAGCGCCTCCATTGCTCCCTCAGTCCACACTCTCTCCTCCCTTCCCTCAGACCCAGGTGCTTTTATCAGCGGCCAGCCTTCAAAACGTGAATCACTACGTTTAATGTCCTTCCACTCGTACCAAAATGTCCCAATTAAAGTCAATAGGAGAGTCAGTAGCTGTGTTTCATGCTATTTTGTTTTTAACCACACAGAACCAGCGGTGCTTCAATGGAATGCTGCCTTGCTCTTTAATTCAGGGGAGCATAATTACGTTAAATGTAATTTAGGTGTGGACTTTTAAGGGTCATTTTAAGGAACTTGTAACATCAGGGGCTTCAGCTCAGACCCATTATTCCTCCTCTTCCCTCTAAAGGAGCCCTTTACACTATTTATTTATGCATTTTTCCCACTGTTTATTCCTCACGTGCAGAGCACCAATGGGGGTAAAATCTGCCCACCTCACCGCCTCAAACTGATATCATTAGTATAAATTATGCTGATACCAGACGTTACCAATAAAAGTGTTTTTTTCTACAGTCACTTAGGAACCATAGAGACGCAGAGCTTTAAAAGCTGCACCTTTACTCATCAACTCTGGGGTTGCCATGCATAAAAAGTGCTATATTTCCTGTAGGATTCCCCAATAAAGACTATTAGCGGGTTAAAAGCGAAGCAGAAAGTCATTATTCCGTCCGCTCTGACCACAAACAAAACGCTCAGAGAACAACTTCAAACTGAGCCTTCAGCTTGGTAATTACGCACCAGAGTGCCCTGAGGAGAGCTATAGAGGAGATTTGTCTGGTCAGAGCAGAGACTGAGATGAGAAACCTGTCGCTGTGAAAGGTAATGATGGTTATAAACTGTAACAGGCTAGAAGTTCATGGAGCTGAAAAGAGGGAAACATCAGCCGCTGGATCAGCATAAAGACGCAGCGTGAACCCCTGAGTGCTTTAGGTGTTCCTGCTGAGGGGAAAATGTCAGACCATACAGGCTTGATGAAACTGAGCCTGATTCACCAATGAGGTTATAGATCTACACTGATAAACAAACCCATAGATTAATGTGTATTAGTGGAATAATACAGTCAATAAATTAAAACTATTTCATTTATTCAGTATTATTTAACAGTTGTGGGTACTTTCTGTTTTACCCACTAACTGAACAATAATAAGTGTTAACACTTCTCTTTCACTTTTTAACTAAATACATGCCTACTTCCATGTCTGGTCAGATAGAAATGAGACAGAGCTGACTGTACCTCTATTTATTCACTGGATTGCTCATTGGCCGTATATAATACATGTCGCTGTGAAGCCACCAGCCGCCATATTGGTACTCTCTATTTTCCTCCAGTAACTAGGGAATATGTGCGCTACAGCATCGAATAACGAGGATTTTCTCATGTTCAGGGGGGGCTTAAAACTTTTAAAATGTCAAATGCCTTATACTTTTATGTTATGTTCTAAAACTATCAAGTACTGAGAAAGTCATGTGCTGAAATATTTTGCATGTTATTTTATATATATATATATATATATATATATATATATTAGGGCTGGGCAAGTTAACGCGTTAATTTCGCGTTAACTCATTAGACTATTAACGGCGATATTTTCTTTAACGCGCGTTAACGCATGTTGGTCACATGCTTTTATTTTGTGAAGGTCTGTTGCTGCGGTGTAGGGGTTTGAATCAGAACAGTAGCTGGCGATAATGCGCCAATAACCTCGCTGTCAGCCCAGCCTCAGATTCAAAGAGGAAGAAAGGTGCTGGCCGGAAAAAAACACAGCTGACATGCGGAAGGCGGTGTTTCCCGCAGGTACCGCGAGCGAGCTTAGGCGAGGCGAGGCGGTGAGTTGGCGGCCGGAACAAGTTTTGTGCGGAGCGGAGCGGGGGGGGGGGTCTGCATCGACGCCGTCGGTGAAGTCGCTTCTCGTTTCAAAGTATCCATGTATTTTTGCCTGTTTTCCCCCTGCCATTCACTATATGCGCGCGAGAAAGCAACAACAAAAAACCGCGTGTCAACGTCAAATAAACGCAAGCATATCGAGTTAGCAAGCATTTCAGTTTAAAGTTCTTCCAGCATGGAATATGACAGAAACAAGTTAGTTGGAACCACTGCCAAGTTAAACTTTGGTATTGAACATAAAATGGTAATGCTGCTCCCTGCTGTTACCTCAGAAATTGCCTGTTTTTGGTAGATTTTTTCCCCATAAAGAGAATTCCCTGTCAGTGGCAATAAGCTTTAATTTATTATTATTGCTATTTTTTGTTTTACATGTTTAAGTTGAGCTTTACACTAAATATGTGTTACTGATAAGTGCTACAAATGTTACAACACTTTTGTTCATATGGCAGCAGAACATTAAAATAAAAGTGCTCTTTACACTACTTTTGAATTCATTCTTGGAGTTTGTAAATACAATGCGATTAATCGCGATTAATCGCGATTAATCAGTGCGATTAATCGCGATTAAATATTTTAATCGTTGCCCAGCCCTAATATATATATATATATATATATATATATGAAAATAAAATATAATAAAATATAATAAAATAAAATATTTCAGCATCTAATTTCCTAGTAGTTGATAGTGTTAGTCAGTGTTGTAGTCAAGTCACTATGCCTCGAGTCCGAGTCCAGGTTCGAGTCATCAGTGTTCAAGTCCGAGTCAAGTCCAAGTCATTAAAAAAAAATCCGAGTCGAGTCCGAGTCGAGTCCACTACTCATCCGAGTCAAGTCCGAGTCGAGTCACTATTGACGTGTGATGTATGACATGAAGCAGTAACATTCCATTGCACTAATAACTCTTTCGCTGTAGTTACCCTTGGTTTTACTCGGTAAAACTACCGCTTTTTCCAAGTCTAAGACGTCTCCTAACCATGGTTTTTAAACATTGTTGTTATGGAACGTGCAACAGCGACTCGAGGTACGCTGATAGGCCGCATATGAAGGATGTTAAAGCCGCAAGCGGCGTCGATCGGCCCTCGCAGCCAAGCGCACTCCGGCCTATTGGCCACCGCCGCGGTGCCGGCCGGCGGGCGGGGTTCGCACACCGGCGCGGCTCCGGGCGGTCGGCGGTGCGCGAACCCCGCAGATGCTGTTACGCATTTTCCTCGCTCGTCCACCGGGCGATTCCCACAAACGCGTTCGGCAGTGTTCCCCCATGACTCACAACAAATCTGGTGTGGATCGGTCGATGCAGCGAGGAGATACAGCCGTTGGATAATGATAATGCATTTGGCCACCGGACCGGACTAAATTGTTCGGCGGGCCGGAAAATGTATACCGATTCCTGGACGGTGACTACAAACAGAAAAAAAACGTCCGATGACGGCATGAACACCGAGCAGGAGGAAAAACATCGACTTACCTTCCTATCAACTCGGCCCGTCTTTCCGAGCCCTCGACACTCAAGCCATCGTTTGAGCTGAACGCTGGTATGTTGTTCCACAGTTCTACCAGTAAAATGGGCGCCTGGACATCCTTTTGTGAAAGTTTAACAGCTGTAAAGTCGGTCATATCGTTGTATCTGTTGCATGTGTAACGGCTGGTTGCTACGTGCGCTCTCACACTGTTTGCCCAACCTTAGCGGCAAGGGGCGTTGCTCATGAGATGGTGACGTCACGTGCGCGGTACGACATTTAGATATTAAAATCATACACCAAATAATATTCTAATGACATATTAAAATTATAGCCCAATGATATAAAAAAAAGTCGAGTCTTTTTCTCAATTTCCGAGTCAGAATGATCTGAATGTAGGAGTCCGAGTCCAAGTTCGAGTCATCAGTGCTCAAGTCCAAGTCAAGTCACGAGTCTCTAAATTTAGCTAATGACTCGGACTCGAGTTCGAGTCTCGGACTCGAGTACTACAACACTGGTGTTAGTACATCCACAATAATTGTCTTTTTGCCTTATTTAACTGAGGTGTAAATGATTGTACACTAAAGTTATAAAAATGTTTTTATTTTAGCTTGCAGCAATGTGACTGATCTGTAATGTTTGTTGCTAATCCAAAGCCTGGTATGTTACAGTTTACGATGGCTAAAGCGATGGCAGAGGTCAGAGGTCACTCTTCAATAAACTAAAGAGAGAAAGAAGATGCGTTTTTTCTTTTCTCTTGATTAAAAATTATTGGTGTGCTTACTTAATTGATAATTATTAATATCCACTACGAGAGCATCATGCTGATCCTGCCAGGATTTGCATCATCATCTTGAATCTTCCCACCGTGGGACGCTGCATTAAACTATTCCTAATTAACCTTTAGACTTATTTAAATAAACTGCAATTATTCTAACTGCACGTGATAAGAGGAGTAGGAGAGGGATAGGTGGGATTTAATTGAAGAGGTTTGATTTATGATCTGTAAAATCAGTTCAAACTTTGTCAAAAAGTTCCTCTATACCATTATTCCTCCATACCTGAGAGTTTCCAGTCTCCAGCGTGGATTCTTCAGTCTAGCCGACAGCAGCTTCACTCCTGAGTCTCCTGGATGATTGTAGCTCAGGTCCAACTCTTTCAGATGGGAGGGGTTGAAGCTCAGAGCTGATTTCAGAGAAACACAGCCTTCCTCTGAGACCAGACAGCCTGACAAGCTGCAGACACACAATTCAACACATGATGTTGTTTTAATAAGCAAAAAATAGAAATCAAACTGCATTTTGTTCTGTAGGTTATAAAAAGTAACATCTGACACATTTAAACGGATGAATCCTGATTAGAGCTTCACTGGGTTGGAAACTGCAAACTGACAAAAACTCTGCAGAAGGTTCTGGCTTTAAGGGAAATTCAAACTGGACCTAAAATACCAAAGATAAACTGGTGGTCCCAGTAGAACCATTGTTCTGGTGTCTAGATTGCTTTATTTTTTTTAATCTAATTGAAGTCAAGAATTGAAGCTGAGATAAAGAATAAAGCAGTGGTTTGGATCAGTGGCATTAGCAGCGTATGGTGAGCACATATTTCACACTTGCAGAATCAGCAGAATGTCTTTGAGAAATCTCCCATCTGAGGTCAGATCCAGTCTTTCAGTGCGTTCTCTTTCTTCTACTCTTTATTAAACTTTTTCCCATATTTTCCCCACTTACTGCATCTCATTCTCTTGCTGTCTCATCACTAGTTTCCCTGTCACTCTGGGCTCTGGCCTGCGTGTGTTTGGGATGTGCTGAATCAACTCTGGCAGACGTGATGACCAGGAAACTGGGACATGGAAAGGACAACCTATCTACCACTCATGTTCCGCTTTATTGTGGGAAACTGAGAGATAATTAAATGATTTCTCTCAGAAAGAAAGTCAAGCCCAAACAAACAACTTCACCTTCAAAAACACTGGGTCCTGGTTGTGGGAGTAGTTGAGCAGCCGTGGTGTTGCCTGTGCACAAATAATCTTTTCTGTCTTTTTCTTTTGACTCTTTGCCAGGTTATGGTGGAGCAGGTAGTGACTATATGGAATACAATAAAAACTAATGTGATTGTTTTTAAATTACTTAATCCAAATGCCATTTTTGGGTTTAATCCATCTTTTTAACCAACATCTAAATGTCTTTCTTCATGAGATCTGGGGCTGTTTAGAAAACATCCAGGGCTTCAGACCATTTTGGTAGAACAACACCTTTTTCTTTTCTCTCCCTTCTTCAGCTTCCAGCTCTGCTTTGATAGCTCTGCTTCATCTTTCTCTGTTCTCAACTCTCCTGCTGCTCAATCAGCACACTGCATTCTGGGATCTTTATGTGCTGAGACGGAATAGTACATTTTTTCTGTTACCTTTGTGATTGTAAATCTTAATAATTTTATTTAAACATACATAAATAATTAATGGGTACTGCTAAATGGCTGGGTAACCAGCGGGTCCCCTTACTGATGGGGGCCCAGGTGGTTCTTTTCAGCTTCTCTGCATTGAGGTAACATATAGTTGTCTGTAGATGAATAATATAACAGAATCAGAATGTTTATTATTGTCATTGTACATCATGTTCCACACATGTACAACGAGATTAAAGCCAGGTCCAACCAGTGCACTCATATTAAAATGTCAGATAATCAAAAATGTATACAGTACAATATACAGTAGTGTTATGTACATTAGAGATATAATATATGTTGCTGTATAGATTGTTAAATATATGCGTAAATATTTCAGGACAGAAACTGTAAATATTGTACAGTGTCAAAATTACAGTTCTTTTTGAATGATGAATAATGTCAATAAACTTATATTTACATAAACTTTTTAGCAGACAAAAGTTAACAAATCTATCAGTGAACTAACATTTCCATCATGTTTTAGCAGGTAATGGACAGAAATCTGGTTTCAACAGGATGGAGAACTTTGTACCTGAGAGTTTCTAGTTTGCAGTTTGGACTCTGCAGTCCAGCAGAGAGAAGCTTCACTCCTGAATCCTGCAGGTTGTTGTTACTCAGGTCCAGTTCTCTGAGACTGGAGGACTGGGAGCTGAGAACTGAGGACAGAGCTTCACAGCTTCTCTCTGAGAGCTTACAGTCACTCAGTCTGAGGAGACAGGGAGAAAAAATCTGCTATTAAACAATTCATCAGAAATATTGTTTATTTAATATAATGTATTTCAATTTTAAATGGATTCTGAGTAATCATCAGATCAACGGCTTTTGGGGACCAGAATTTTGCTGCTGCTGCCCCAAACCATCAGGAACTCAGACTCATTACAGAACTACAAATCCCACATATTTAAACTTGCTTTTCTGTAGTATAAATTACGTATATTTCTGTGTTTTTAAAAATTGTTTTGTAAAGCGACTTTGTGTTTCCAAAAAGAACAATATAAGTTTGATGATGATGATTATTATTATTATTATTATTATTATTATTATTATTATTATTATTATTATTATTATTATTATTAATAATAATAATAATAATAATAATAATAATAATAATAATGTTGCGCCGATGCCATTTTTTTGCCCCGATACCCGATACCTGGCCACTTTTCAGTATTGGAATGAAAACATCCTAGTGCCATGAACCCCATTTCCACTACCCTTGTTAAACCGATCCATGCTGAGCTCGGTCCGAGCTTGGATCAGTTAACCAAGTCTAGCTTGGTTCTGACGACCGTTTACACATCACGCTATCTCGGTTCCTTGGTTTCCTCACCTCCTAGAGGCGATCTGTGGTACTACTGCTCTCTCAGTTTGAAGGAGGGAATCAAGCAAATAAAAATGGCGGCGCCCGTAACATTCAGGCAGTTATGCTTGGTGAAACGTCGTTGTTAGCAGAGAGTCAGGCGAAGACGGCAACTTTTGGTGAATTTACTTGACAGAGTCGGCTTTTGGGAAGTGGATAAGACAAACGAACGTCTAATAAGGATTTACAGACGCAGGAAACAACAACAGACGCTGAGGTTCATCACGCTGCTAAGCAGAATCATCGCTGGAAACCGTGTCACAGTAGGGAAGCTAGTATTTTTATGAATGTTTGAAATGTCAGCTGATCGCACGGAGATGACGCGGTCTGCTCATGCGCTCTTTGTTACTAGAGAACCGGGCCAGAGAAAAACCGGGCCGAGCCCACACATGGAACTGGTCTGCATTTAGCGCGGTCCGGTTGTGTCTAGCTCGGTTCAGTTCAGTTTGTGTTCCATTTACACTCGATAGTTATCTCGGTAACTGAGCTCTGACTGGTCTCGGCACGGTTAAAAAGGGGTTGTGTAAACGAGGTAAATGACTCGATGCCATCTTCTGGGGTATATAATATGTTAAACTCTGGCCTATAATGGCTAAATCACTTGTCATGACGCTCTGATTTTTATACAATGTATAAACTAATGTGTAAATAAATACCTGTTTTCATGCCAATATATTTTTTCGCCTTTTCAACAAAGATAGGCATGGTATTATGCATATACAAAAAAAATTTAATAAAAAATTTACATTTCAATAAAGTCATAAGTTTTGTTTTTTGTTAATTTTTTTTCACTCTCTCACACATCTAATTCTGAGCTTTCACACCATCAACAATTACTTCTTTGAATATTTTTGCTTGCTGTTTATATCCATATTCATAGAGTTTAAGCCTGGAAAAAGGTTTTAAACTTCCAGGTCATTCCAGTCTTACACTTTGCTTGTAACTGTGCAGGAGCTTAATTCCCTTGAAAGAGACTGTTTAGCAACTGTTTAGTAACTCCAGGTACTTCGTTTGGCACCGTGGTTCAGCCCTAGTTTGTCAAATACAGAGACAACTAATTAATAAGCATTAAAGTATGATTTATGGGTTGGGTTTCTGCAATGTTATCTTCAGAACCAATCTCTGCACCGCCTAATCTACTTTCAGCAGTTATCTCACATTATTGCAGCAGTAAACTGCAGAAAATACGGGCAGAGTTGCTCTCTCTGCGTTTACTCCCTCAGCTCCTATGGCGGAGGGATATTTCGTGCAAGCAGGTCTCTTAATAACCAATGTTTCGTCACTTATTTTAGAGCCCAAATAAGCGATTCCACTTTCAGAAACATGCCCAAAAACCGCGCAACCCCCGACTCATTAAATTTACAAGTGACTTTAGAAAAAAAGAAGCCCAAAGTATCATGAAATAAACAGTCTTGGCAACAGTGAGTGGGTCTGTTTTGCTACAGTCTCTAGCGACCTTGAAACTACGGAAAGCGCCAAGGGTAAAACAAACACAGTCCAGAGAGCGCGGCGGGTAATTACATAATTACAAAACTTTAGAGAACGGTGTACGTGTTTTGACACGAGATTAACGGCGACAAAAAATAAAATTGTCTGCGTTATGGTCTAACAAAGTTAACGTGTTAATAAAGTGCTAAAACTGACAGCCCTAATTCTAACACACTCTATTCTTCAAAGGAGCACAAAATAAAACCTTTGAGAATCACTCCTATACGGTAAATCTCTGCCTGGTTTCTATTCATAGGGAGTAAAAAAAAAGGTCAGACAAAAGTTAACAAATCTATCAGTGAACTAACATTTCCATCATGTTTTTAACAGGTAATGGACAGAAATCTGGTTTCTAAAGGATGGAGAACTTTGTACCTGAGAGTTTCCAGTCTGCAGTTTGGACTCTCCAGTCCAGCAGAGAGAAGCTTCACTCCTGAATCCTGCAGGTTGTTGTTCCTCAGGTCCAGTTCTCTGAGACTGGAGGACTGGGAGCTGAGAACTGAGGACAGAGCTTCACAGCTTCTCTCTGAGAGGTTACAGCCACTCAGTCTGAGGAGACAGGGAGAAAAATCTGCTATTAAACAATTCATCAGAAATATTGTTGATTTCTTTACAGTCACCAATGTTCTCCTTGGAAAGATTGATGGATCTGTCTGATTTTACACGTCTTTATGTTCCCTTTTATTTTGAACTGGTTCATTATAAATAAACTGAAGCAACATGAATCAATATTTACCTCATTAGCAGATTTCTCACTATCAGAAATAAAAGCAGCAACAATCTGTGTCCTTACAGAGCTTTGTTGGAGGCTTTAACCACTGGCAGCAGCCTCAGAAGAACCTCCTCTGAAGCAGAGTATTTCTTCAGGTCAAACACATCCAGATCTTCTGCTGATGACACTAAGATGAAACCCAGAGCTGACCACTGAGCAGGAGACAGTTCATCTGTGGAGAGACTTCCTGAACTCAGAGACTGTTGGATCTCCTCCACTAGAGAACAATCATTCAGTTCATTCAGACAGTGGAACAGATTGATGCTTTTCTCTGCAGACACATTCTCACTGATCTTCTTCTTGATGTACTGAACTGTTTCCTGATTGGTCTGTGAGTTACTTCCTGTCTGTGTCAGCAGACCTTGTAGGAGTCTCTGATTGGTCTGCAGTGAAAGTCCCAGGAGGAACCGGAGGAACAAGTCCAAGTGTCCATTTGGACTCTGTAAGGCCTGATCAACAGCTGTCTGGTGAAGAGACTTTAGTTTAGGGTCCTTAGAAACTGAGGACTCCTTAGATGTTTGTGTTTCTTCCATCAGGTTGACACCAGAGTTGATGAAGGTCAGATGAACATGAAGAGCAGCCAGAAACTCCTGAACACTCAGATGGACGAAGCAGAACACCTTGTCCTGGTACAGCCCTCTCTCCTTTCTAAAGATCTGTGTGAACACTCCTGAGTACACTGAGGCTGCTCTGATATCGATGCCACACTCTGTCAGGTCTGATTCATAGAAGATCAGGTTTCCTTTCTGCAGCTGATCAAAAGCCAGTTTTCCCAGAGACTTGATCACCTTCCTGGTCTCTGGACTCCAGTGTGGATCTGTTTCAGCTCCTCCATCATACTTGACCTTCTTCACTTTGGTCTGAACCACCAGGAAGTGGATGTACATCTCAGTCAGGGTGCTGGGCAGCTCTCCTCCCTCTCTGGTCTCCAACACGTCCTCCAGAACCGTAGCAGTGATCCAGCAGAAGACTGGGATGTGGCACATGATGTGGAGGCTTCTTGATGTCTTCATGTGGGAGATGATCCTCCTGGCCTGCTCCTCATCTCTGAATCTCTTCCTGAAGTACTCCTCCTTCTGTGGGTCAGTGAACCCTCTGACCTCTGTCACCATGCCAACACACTCAGGAGGGATCTGATTGGCTGCTGCAGGTCGTGTGGTTATCCAGAGGCGAGCAGAGGGAAGCAGTTTCCCCCTGATGAGGTTTGTCAGCAGAACATCCACTGAGGTGGACTCTGTAGCATCAGTCAGGATCTCCTGGTTCTGGAAGTCCAGAGGAAGTCGACTCTCATCCAGACCATCAAAGATGAACAGAACCTGGAAATGTTCAAAGCTGCAGATTCCTTTGGTTTCAGTAAAGAAGTGATGAACAAGGTCCACCAAGCTGAACTTTTTCTCTTTCAGCACATTCAGCTCTCTGAAGGTGAATGGAAATATGAAGTGGATGTTCTGGTGGGCTTTGTCTTCAACCCAGTCCAGAGTGAACTTCTGGGTTAAGACTGTTTTCCCAATGCCAGCCACTCCCTTTGTCATCACTGTTCTGATTGGTTGATCTCTTCCAGGTGGGACTTTAAAGATGTCTTCTTGTCTGATGGTTGTTTCTGGTCTGTGTGGTTTCCTGGATGCTGTTTCAATCTGTCTGACCTCATGTTCCTCATTGACCTCTCCAGTCCCTCCCTCTGTGATGTAGAGCTCTGTGTAGATCTGGTTCAGAAGGGTTGGACTTCCTGCTTTAGCGATCCCCTCAAACACACACTGGAACTTCTCCTTCAGACCAGATTTAAGTTTAGGTTGAACTGCAGCAAGTTGTTCTAAAATAACAGAAATCAGGAAGGAAAAAGAAATATAATTTTAAGATTAATTGAATAAATGTGATTCCATCTCTTCAGATATCAGTAAATGTGTGAATTACTTTAGGCATAGCTTGTCCAGTTTGCTTGTAGTTTCAGGCCTATTGTTCAGACTTGAGGCTGAGAGGGCTCTGGGCTTATTTAGGGTGTCTACAATGGGGTTATGGGATCCCCCACAAGCAGCAAAGAAGGTGATATGAGGGGGACTTTCAGCATCAGTTTTGATATGTTGCTCCAACGCAATCCAGTCATCAGATATTTGTTTTTAAAGGTTAATTTAGCCATAACCTACCTCTCTGAACTTCTCCACTCTTACTTTCTTGCTCTTAAAAAGAGCTTTTCAGGTTACACATCCACTGTATTTACTGCTTCAGTTTTGCTGCTCCTAGGCTATGAAATGATATTCCTCTCGAAATCAGATAATCCCCTTTACTGTTGTTGTGAAATCAAGCCAATCAGACTATGTTTAAAGCCACTAAAATGTGAGACTTTTACAGGCTCTCAGGGATCTGCCCATCACAGCAGGGGGTGCCAACACTGCCATGTACTTACCCCCCAAGGATTTATCTCTGTCTTTGCTCGTGGACCCTCCAGGAGAGGAGAGACTCATAAATATATGCAGGCTGGATGGAAGCCTCCAGTACGTCTATCTGTGTAATCAGTAATGAATCCGTCTATACTGAAACCAGCTTTGTAATTTTTATCAGATGGTTTCAGATTAAGCTGAGTGTGCTGCAGCCTCCAGAGAAAGAC
The DNA here is from genome assembly GCF_011125445.2 of Fundulus heteroclitus. Lineage (NCBI taxonomy): Eukaryota > Metazoa > Chordata > Actinopteri > Cyprinodontiformes > Fundulidae > Fundulus > Fundulus heteroclitus. Next base: position 42,288,966 of record NC_046380.1, read on the forward strand.
ACAACCATGATAGAAAGGCCGTGCAGAGCTCCCTGTGTCCCAGAGCTGTTTAAGTGCTCTCCAGATCGGGTTTCACAAGGAGTCTCCTCCTTTGAGCTTGCCTGCAGCCCCGGGCCAAAGAACCAGCTTCACCCTGCTCCAACTGCTTCCAACCTGATGCCCAAAGTCAACCGAACAGACATGAAGTAGAGGTTTATAAAGAAAAAAGAGGGAGAGTTTAGTATGGTTTACTTAACTTGTTTCGCTGTGTTTTAGAGCTTAACTGAGCAAACAGGTATGGCTCTCGCTAGAATTCCTGAAACAAAGCTATGCGGATATGTTTTACTGTGTTTTACTGTTATAATAAACTTTATATCCATAAGACTTTTATACATTGATGGGATATTAATGCTTGTGTTGTCCGGTCCACTTATTATGACCAACAAAAAGTTTTTTAAATCAGTGCAGAATGTCCACTAGCATAGCACTATTGTCAGGATTTGTCTACGGATGAACTCAGAACCACACACACGGGACTAAAATTGAGAGTCTTTATTGAAGATTTATGGATGGTGGTCAGAGGAGCAGGTCAGCACAGGAATCGGAGTGAAGGTGATGGCAGGAGCTGACATCCCAGAGGGAGAGTTCTTGGAAGCCGTGACTGGTAGCAGGGTCGACGGGAGGCAGGGAGCTAGCCAGAGCTCTGCAGGATTCACAGGAGACAGCTAGAAGAAGCGGAGGTGACTGATTTCCCTAGGTAACTGGCAGACAAGCAAGGAGAGGGTGTAGTTTGATGACGGACCGGCACTAGCCTGAAACAGAGGGGAGCTTAAATAGGGAGCTAACAGGTGGAAAACGGGTCTAACTGATTAGTTAGTGAATTGCTACCAGGTGTGACTAACTGCAGAGGAGGTGAGGTGGAGGCTGACTGAAAATGAATGATAATGTAAACTAACAATAAATAAAGTCCAGAACCAAACTAAAAACCTAAACGAGGAGAAAAATGACAACTAAAGGAAAACCGCAGCCTAACCAAAACTCAACCATGACAACTATTAGCTTCCAGGATAACATGATAACATGGAAGACTCTGAGGGTTTTGAGAGGCTTTTTATTTGGGAATGGGTAAGCCCTGTGGTATCAGCTTACATATAAAACTGACCTCACTACAAAAGGTTGTCAGGAAAAGTGTGATGGACTATGGTTTAAGAGCTGAAGCTGCCATTACGGCATAAAGAAAAGCCAGCGAAACTCTGAGTGATGGCTTGCTCATTGGTATGTGTCACGATTCACGCTTTCTATTTAGGATCTGTCTTAGTTTGGGTTTTGTTTTGGTTCTGTTTTTCACTTTGCTTTGGCACAGTCCTGTCTGTGTACCAAACCTTGACTTGTTTCTGACTGTTTCCTGACTCTGAGCCTGGATCCTGGCATTAAACCTTCTTGAATCATTCCTCCTGCTTGTCTGGCTGAATACTGGGTCCTCTCTCTGGTTCATGACACTATGATCTTGAAAAGCAGACAATGTTGACCTGGTGTGCTTCAGATGTGGACAAAGATAAGATGCTTTTATTTGTCATTATACAGATAAGGTACATACAACGGAACTTTGTAGATCAGATGGAGGGTCAGTCTGAGCTGTTGCGACTGAACGCGCTACCACAAGTGTGCAGCAGAAAACAAAGGCAGGATGAGGCATGGAAGGTTGCTAAAGAAGAGGACGGCAAAGAATATGTGTTTCAGCTGAGTGATGCGAAACTGGCGATCAAGAGGAGTGGTTGAAACAAAGCCAAAGGTTTGATGGTGGACACTGGAGCAACCTCACATAGCATCACTGATTCTGGAAGATTTGGGGAATTTGACAACTTCAAACCCGAGACACATTGCATTGAGCTGGTTGATGGTAACATGCAGTGGAGCAGCAAAAAGGGGAGAAGCAGGGATGATTTAGATGGACAGCACAGGACAGCACCAAAAGATTACACCAAAGCAGGCGCTGAACATCTCCTCTTATCCATAATATATTTTTTTCTGTTAAAGCTGCCTCAAACAATGTGGCAGCAGTGATCTTCAAGCAAGGAAGTCATGCTTTAGAGCACAGAGATGGAACAAAGTTCACCATCAAGAGGACAACAGACAGTATTATCTACAAACTGAGTAATGAATGGGATGATTAGTGCAAAGGTTCCTATAGGCAAGGCAAGGCAAATTTATTTTCATAGCTCATTTCAGTACAAAGACAATGCAAAGTGCTTTACTTGATTAAAACAGAAAAATAAAACAGAACAAAAGCAAGTGACATGCAAGCATAACTAAGTATGATAACATACAGAATTTACAGAGTGTTGTTCAAGGAATGAACATAATGGGTAAAAATGATAAACAGAACAATATGAAGTGTGTGTTCAAGGTTAATTTGCCCATTCGACAAACAGGGAACCAGATAAAAGCTAAAGCTGTGTTAGGGCTGGTTCACACAGATTAAACTGGACCAATAGACCCAGAGTCTAGAGAGGGCTACAGATTTGTGTTGTCATTTACTGATGACTTTTTTAGGGCAGTTTTTGTTTATTTTTTTAACATAAGCGTGACGCTCTTATGGCTCTAAACATAGAATAAAAGAGGAGAAACAGAGCCGAGGAAGTGAAGAAAAAATACCTGAACAGAGTCAGGATCCAGCCACCCTCTTTGAGGCGGACAACAAAGATCTGAGGCAGATGAATATACATAATGTTACCCTCTAAGCTGAGGAATAGAACATTTACCTAAATTAATATGTAACAGGAAAAGATGTTGATGACCAAGTTTGACAAAAATGTATTATTACTACAGGTTTCTAAGTGACGTGCCTTTAACATTTAAAGAAGCTGTGTATTCTCAATACTCAAAAGAATGGGAAAAAGTGATGAAGAAATATTATCTCTTAGACAAAACAAGCAGGCTGTGGGGGGAAAGTTGGTGTATGCAGTAACAAAAGAATGTAGAGGAAACCGACAGATTCAAAGCTCTGTATGAGATGTCAAGTTACTGTTTTACTTTGGACATTTTCTGGACATTTCACTATCCAATCAGCCCAGTTTACCTCCAGCCATCTACCTACCCGAGATCATCTCCACATGTTGCCACTAATTAGGTTTGCTCAGTTCACCAGTACACCAGCCTGTATTTACCCTCCTCAGCCAATTCGTCTCTGCCAGAATGTCACTCTACCTCTCTTTTTATCTCTCTCTTCACTCCTTGCTTTCAGTCTCTACTGTATCCTGCGTGCTCTGCCAAATAGATTCTCCAAGTTGCCTTTGTCTCCGTGCTGCAGCGCTACCTGTTTCCCCCTGAGTCCCAGCCGCCTGCTCTGCGGGTTCTCACATCCTGTTCCGCTCTATTTTGATTTGCATCCTTCGGTCTCCTGCTTATCCCCGACTGCCTGGTCCTGCTGCTATTCTTCACCTGCTCATGTCTGGTGTGTCTGTCTCATCCCACACTATTCATCCTTTTCAATAAACTTCTTAAATGTAACTCTGTGTCCGGCTGGAATTGGGTTCGCCTCATCTCCTGACAGTGGTTTGTTGAGCTCATTCATATTCCATGTAGTTTAAAAATTAGGAAGTAATATATGGTGTTACGTCCACCAGTTTGGTGGGATAACATTAAAGGAAACCACACAAGGATTTCCTGGTTAAATAAAAATTTAATTTATTAAATTATACAAGAGAAATAAAACCTGAAGAGGGTATACCTGAAATAAGAAACCAAAATGGATTAATGCAAAACCCATAACTAACCAGTAGTGATAGGTCGGGCAACACCGATGCATCGGCGCATGTGTCGAGCTCACAAAGCAAAATCTGTGTCGAAGCGCGTATCGCTATAGGAAAGTCACGTGACCGATACAGGAACTGTTTCGAACTGACTTTGAGGCGCCAAACTGTCTTTATGAGCAGTGTTGGTCCCTCTAACCTGTGCGCGTGTGCATTCGCGCACAGCATCTCAATTTAGCGTGCACAGCAAAGCTATGCTGCGCAGTAGATAAAATCCAAGCTGAACTGTAAACAAAATTATAATAAACCAAGTTATTATTTTTTTTTTTTACCATTTTGCAATTCTGGTGAGAAAATGTGCAATATGAAAGTTATGTGATGGAGAATTAAAGCTGTTTTCTCACACTTCACTCGGGGGGGGGGGGGGGGGCATTGATTCATTAAAGCATTGAAAGGACATGGCAGCAAATCATGATGAAGTACCGTTTAACCAGGTAAAGTTAAGTTAGAAGTTTTCTTATGTTTAACGGTACTCAACTACAGCATGAATTGGCCTCAACTAAAGCATATGCAATTAATGATGGGATGGTGTGTGTTACTGAAATAACTGATATGTTCATCTTTTTGCCATTGTTCACCAACCCTTTTAGGTTTTTAATTTGTGCCAACCTAACTTTATATCAACTACATAAGCTATAAGGAATGGATAATTAGAGCTGGAATTGCCAAAATTTGATAAAGATTGAATTATTGGTTTCATTTTGTGTAGTTATTTTATTAATCCTTTGGGTCTCTGACTATGGAACACCTTTAAACTGTAACTGAGTAACATTTCTGACAGCGCGACATACAGTTTTCTGCGTCTCCTACGTTGAAAAGCTGCTGTTGGTATAAAAACGAAGAGCAGCACAAAGAAATTGTTCAGAACTGAGAGTGTTCCCTCATTGTGTGAGAAAAGCGATGTGCAGCTGAGAATATTAAAATAAATTATCTGAAGACCCCAAATAAGCCCCAGCCAGGACCATCTTCACAAAAGCTGTCTGCCTACTTCAGGCATGTTATTGAGCAGTTTGTTGTTTAAAAATCATGTACTAATATGCCAATTTGTTCTTTTACATAATATTTGGCAACATCTTGACATCAAAGTGGACAGGCAGAGCCAAAGTGCCACAGCTAATGCCATCCAGGAGGTGCACAGATACTTAGCACAGGCTCCCAGGATCCTATGATATACTGGAAAAACCAAAACACAGTCTGTCCAAACCTCTTCCATCTTTCATTACAATTTCTCTGCACTCCAGCCTCATCGTGTGAGAGTGTTTTCTACAGCTGGAGATGTGATATCAAAAAAGTGTAACAGACTCAATATCAAAACGTTGAAAATTTTTTTTTTAATAAAAATTTGTCAAAAAAAAAAAAGCCAGTCCACAATCATCCTCATTCACAACAGGTTTACTTAGAGGTTATTACGTTATGATACAGGTTCACATTATTTATTGGCTGTATCTAAAAAAAAAATCTAAGATATTTCAAATTCAGATGAAGATATAAAATAATACAATGCAACATACAAGGACTTAAATTGTATTATTGTGTATACTAAGTCATCAAATCAGTGTCAGTTAACGCTGTCAACTAGGTTGCCTATAGTGATTTTTAAGGTCCAGCAGGTGTCAGTATTCAGTGACACAGTATCGGCACAATATCAATACAGTTTGGCAACGTGTCGAAACGCTTCATGACGCTTCATCTACCCATCACTACTAACCAGAAATAAGCAAATGCAAAACAAACCTAACAAAACCCAACAATAAGATAAACTACAAACCAAACCAAATGGGGTTTTGAGGAGGGAGAGCAGGAAGAGAGCCTCCTCTCTGCTGCATGCATAGCAGCTTTAATGCAGCAGAGCACCAATCAGGGAAATGCATACTACCTGCAGAACGCCTGTCTCTCGAACCCTACAAGGAAAATAAGGCCAGGACTGACTGCAGCCATAACAATGGACATTAAGAAACACAAGAAAAAGCCAATGACAGAAAAGCACTTAAAAATGTATAGTTGATTACCTATCTTTCTTTTTGTTAAAGGCTCAAGCACTTGTATATTAATATTAAATGAAATAATTTGAATGATTGTTTCGAAGAAAGTAAATGTGTTAAAATTCTTATGCATAGACAGGCTGAAAGGAGAGGTATGTCTGGGCATGTCCAGTGAATACTGTTAAAAGAAGGACCATAGATGGCTCAAATGGGAAACAAATGAGGAGGAAGCCTGTTGCAATACTAGGAATGCTGCCCAGTATTGCAACATTAACAGGGACTCTGGTTGGAGAAAATAGTTTCGCTACAAGGGTGTCAGGATGCAGCTTGAAGGCTGCATGCTGAGCCTCTCTCCTTCTCTCTCGTTCCTGCGCAGCCTGATCGGTTCCACCTGACAGGCTGCAATTAACCCACAATTGCTTCCACCTGGTTCCACCGCTTTATAAGACTCACCTCTTTCTGTTCCCGTCGCGGGTCCATAGCGTTCACTCCCGTGCAGTTCCTGTCAGAGGTTTTTCTTTCCAACTGTGTTTTGTTTCAGTCACTGCCCAGCTCCAGCTCAGCTCTCAAGCCCACGCCGCTGCGGTTCTGGTCTCAAGCCCACGCCGGTGATGTTCTGGTCTCAGTTCCACGCCGCTGATGTTCTGTTTTCAAGCCCACGCCGCTGCGGTTCTGGTCTCAAGCCCACGCCGCTGATGTTCTGGTCTCAAGCCCACGCCACTGATGTTCTGGTCTCAGTTCCACGCTGCCGATGTTCTGCTTTCAAGTCGACGCCGCTCAAGTTCTGGTCTCAAGCTCAACGCCTCCGATGTTCCTCCCGGACAGTTACGTTACACGCCTCCTGCCGGCCAGCTTCTGTGCTCTACACCCTCGTCAGCTGTAAGACTCTGGTTCCACGTCATTCACCTGCTACACTCTTCAATAAACTCACCCATAAGAACTGACTCTGTGTGTGCGTGCTGTGTCCGGGTTCATCCCAGAAAAATATCCTGACATTATGGACCGGCCAAGGGATGGACCCGAGCACGCACAGAGCCATGCACAGAAGTTGGCAGGGGCTGTGACGCCCGGTCTCTGGCTGTCTCGCCGGGGTCGCTGTGTTGCGACGCCCGGCCTCTGGTTGTCTCGCTTGGGTCGCCGTGCTGCGACGCCCGGCCAATGACTCTGTTCCACGTTACGCTCTCCGTGAGACCCGCCTCTGACGCTGCCCAGCATATACTGACGTTGCTGCCCAGCGCCTTCTAGTTTCGGTTTCGGTTTTGAGTTACGTAAGGTTCCTTAGTTGTAGAATACTTCAGGGTTCTTTTTTTTGATTTCTTAGAGTTTTTTTTAGGTTTGTTTTGTTGTGTTCTGGTTCGGCTTAATTTCCTCTCTAGCCCTGTATATTTTGACAGTTTTAGAGGAATGGTTTCTGCCTATCTTTGTTTGGGTTTAACCTTGGTTTAGGTTACTTAGGATTTTTTGGGGTTTTGAGTTTTGTGGGTTTTTTTAGCCTGGTTTTTCCAGCTTGGTCGTAGTGTTAGCTTTAAATCCTCCGAGTTTTGCTTTCAGTTCTTACCTTAGACTTCTGGAATTTCCCTGCGCTCTTATTTCTAGCTTTAGTTATCTATTTTTTTTCTCTAGTTTAGCTGTACTTGCCCTCATCTCCCTCTTTGCTTGTCTTATAGTTTTATTTTAGTGTTTTGTTCCCTTCAGGGTCTTCTAGTTTTTCAGGTCTCGACCCAGTAGTCCCTGTCTCGACCCTGTAGTCCCTGTCTCGTCCCTGTAGTCCCTGTCTCGTCCCTGTAGTCCCTGTCTCGTCCCTGTAGTCCCTGTCTCGTCCCTGTAGTCCCTGTCTCGACCCTGTAGTCTCTGTCTGGCCCTGCCGCTCTAGTCTTAGTTCTGTATTTGTTAAGTTAAGTTTTGTTGCTTTACCCTTGAGTGTCTGTGTGTCGTTGCTGGCGCCGCAGGTTACTGCCAGAGCTCTCTGGCACGCCTGGCCGGTTGCTGTCTAGTTCACCCTCTGGTTCCTGGCGTTTACGTTTTCCTCGGTTCCCTGGCGTGTTAGGACGCCCTCTGTTCGTGTTCCCTGGCGTGTTAGGACGCCTTCGTTCTTGCTTCCCCTGACGTTCCCATACGTCAGTTCTTTCCCCAGGGGTAACCATACACCAGTTGTGCTCCAGCGTTTCTATACGCTGTAGAGCCCTAGTGTCATGGCCCGCCTGTACCTTTCTCTGGCGTTTCCACACGCCCGTCCTCTTCCCTGGCTTTTCTGTATGCTAGTTGTGTTCCACCGTTTCCGTGCGTTGTTGAACCCTAGCATAGCAGTATGCCTATACTTTCCCCTTGGCGCTGTGTGCGGCCGTTCTGCCTCGGCGTTTACCTCACACCCCGGCAATCTTACCCTTATGCCCCGGCGTTTCCCACACGCCCCGGCGATCTCTTCCCTTGCGCCCCGGCGTTTCCCACACGCCCTGGCGATCCCTACCCTTGCGCCCCGGCGTTTCCCTCACGCCCCGGCGAGTTACTTCCCTTGCGCCCCGGCGTTTCCCTCGCGCCCCGGCGGGTTACTTCCCTTGCGCCCCGGCGGTTTCCTCGCGCCCCGGCGATCTCGTCCCTTGGGCCCCAGCGCTCCCCTCACCCTCCGGCGTACCTTCCCCTTGGCGTTCCCATACGCCCGTTCCTTGCTCTTGGCGTTTTCGCACGCCCGTTCCTTACCCCCGGCGTCTCTGTACGTTAGTGGTGCTCCAGCGTTTCCTTGCGCTGTTGAGCTCCGACGTGTCAGTCCGCCTGTCCTTACCCCCTTGGCGTTCCCATACGCCCGTTCCTTGCCCTTGGCGTTCCCATACGGCCGTTCCTTGCCCTTGGCGTTCCCATACGCCCGTTCCTTGCTCTTGGCGTTTTCGCACGCCCGTTCCTTTCCCCCGGTGTCTCTGTACGTTAGTTGTGCTCCAGTGTTTTCTTGCGCTGTTGAGCTCTGACGTGTCAGTCCGCCTGTCCTTTCCCCCTTGGCGTTTCATACGCCTGTTACCTTCCTTAGCGCTGCCGTTGGCCCGTTCCTCTCCTTTGGCGCTGTCGTGCGCCCGTTCCTTCCCCTTTGGCGCTGTCGTGCGCCCGTTCCTTCCCCTTTGGCGTTGTGTACGCCCGTTCCTTGGCGTTTCCGTACGCCCGTTCCTTGGCGTTTCCGTACGCCCGTTCCTTGGCGTTTCCGTACGCCCGTTCCTTCCCTTTTGGCGTTGTGTTGCGCTCGCTCTTTCCCCCGGCGCTGTCAAGCGCTCGCTCTTTCCCCCGGCGCTGTCAAGCGCTCGCTCTTTCCCCCGGCGCTGTCAAGCGCTCGCTCTTTCCCCCGGCGCTGTCAAGCGCTCGTACCTTTCCCTGATGTGCCGCGCCCTAATTGTGCTCTGGCACATCAGTGTTCTTTAGCTCTTCGGTTCCCCCGTGTTCTCTAGTTCCTAGGTCCCCTAGTGTTCTCTGGCCCCTTTGGTTCCCCGTGTTCTCTGGTCCCTTTGGTTCCCCGTGTTCTCTAGTTCCTAGGTCCCCTAGTGTTCTCTGGCCCCTTTGGTTCCCCGTGTTCTCTGGTCCCTTTGGTTCCCCGTGTTCTCTGGTCCCTTTGGTTCCCCGTGTTCTCTGGTCCCTTTGGTGTTTGCTGGCTCTTTGGTCTTTCAGTTTTGACTCTTCACCTGCTACACTCTTCAATAAACTCACCCATAAGAACTGACTCTGTGTGTGCGTGCTGTGTCCGGGTTCATCCCAGAAAAATATCCTGACAAAGGGAACATGTCTGAATACATCAGACCAGATGTGATCAAGCTACTTGGCAAAATGGCCCCCCACTGAAAACTAAACATAGATGACATTGTGGAAACAGTGCATTGAATTGGTCCAAAGGAAGAAAACCAAGTGTGATATGTAATTGTTCAATTAACAAGAATGCACCACAGAGAGGGCTTTTGAAGAATTAAAAAAAAGTCCTAAGTTTGTAGAGATGCAGTAATCAAGTTGATGGAGGACTTAACTAAAGAATACAGGCTAGCAAGGCAGGCGCTGTGGCCACGCATCAACCAAACATGTCAGGCGGGTAAAATGGCTTATTTCAGAGGGCCTTTCAGCTACATGACCGATCTAAAGCTACTTTCTAACTTTTCTATTAATATTTTGTGATTTTTTTATTGTTGTCTAGTTTTCCAGCAAATTAATGTTCTGAAAGCCAAATTATGTCTTATTTCTTTGAACACGAGGGGCCTCAAAGACAATATCAAAAGAAAAGCAATTTTTTGGACTTTAAGGGACTGAAATGAAACCGTGTTCCTCTATAAGAATCTCACTTCTGTGCCTCAGATACCACCTTCTGGACATCTCAGTGGAGAGACAGAACGCTGTTCAGTCATGAGAGAAACAGGTCTGCATGGGTTGTCATTTGCTTCAACAAGTACCCTGGTAATGGAGTTTCACATAAGGTAAATGATGATGGACATTGGTAGCTCTTATTAACATAGACTCTGTTTTTTTCATTGCAACAAATGCTTATGGCTACAGTAACAACTATAAGTTACTGACAGTTTCACAATATTAAAGTCTGCATTACACTGTTTATTTTGTTTGGTGGGTATGTTATTTTGACACAGGATGAATATTTTGACAGGTACCCTATTAGATCTCTGAAACTCAATAATTATTCTTGATTACATTATACTGTGCTTGAATTCCATACCAACTTTTCATTGGTTGAAATTTGGAGGAATCTTAAACAACACTCCTGATGGAAATATTATTGTCAAGAATCGATGTGTGGTTAGTTTCAGGGTTCTGCGAGCTGCACTCGGTCAGTGAGCAGCTGTTTTCCTCCCTCTCTTTCAGCAGGTGGTTGTTGATGAGCGGGGAGACGCATAGCAGCAGGTATCCAACACTATGTGGCCCTCGGTGGGTGTTAACCTTCATGGAACGATTTGTTCTGCTAACATCAAAGCACGTTCTTCATTCCCCGCGCTAACTCACGTCTCTTGTGCTGCAGGTTCAAGCTTCTCCAGATCCTGCTGCACAGCACTTCCTGGTCTCTGTGCTTCCTGCGACTAATCCCGCCAATACCTCTTTGTCTGATCTCCAGCTGGCAGCCGGCCAGCAGTGATCCCTTGTCTGTCATACCCTTCTCACACTCCACTGTCCAGCCTCCAAGCCTCGCACCCACTTGCTTCCGCTGTGCCCTGATGACTGGCCCCTGGCGACCCTGTCCCACAGAGCCTGTAAGCCGCCATCCCTCCAGCGGAAGATTTGCTTCCCGAGTCTAACACCGATCTTGCTGTTGTGCCCTCGTTCTCAGAGCCTGACCCCGCGCTCCCCGGACCCTGACTTCCCGTCATCTTCCAATGATCCCAATGTCTTTGTCCAGTTGTTTTATAAATAATCCGCTAGACCTTGGATTTGGTCTCCTGAGTATCTCTGCATGCGGGTTAAGCAAATTAGAACCATGACAGAACTCAGATGAGAAAAATCATGATCTAGGGATTCAGGCTGGGGAAAGACATCAGTCACTGCTTCAGACTGACCCATAAAGAGGCTGATGCCGCAAAGGATAACAGATATTTTACCAAGAGGATAAAACAGGATGACAAAACTACCAGCAGGGCAACGACCACTAAAATAAGAGAGAGGATTCCAACTAAAGGCCCATTCATATCCTACGTTTGGCCTACACGTCCGTATTTCTGTCCGTACGTTCTATCCGTTGACTCCTTCATAACTCCGTCCGTTGAGGTGCGCAGTAACCAATATTTCCTCTAGGTGGCAGTGCTGGGCGCCAATGATTCGTCACTGATCAAACATGGCGACGGTCCAAGACGTGATTTTGTTGTATTTGCTCCGTAAGTAAACTTTTTGTTTGTCCCTGTGCCCCGGACACGACACATCATATGTGTGGGTAGTGGCAGACAAGCTCCGCAAGTCCGTCCGTCCGTCCCGTCCGTCCGTTGTCTTCCGCTTATCCGGGGTCGGGTCGCGGGGGTAGCAGCTTCAGTAGGGAGGCCCAGACGTCCCTCTCCCCGGCCACTTGGGCCAGCTCCTCAGGAGGAATCCCAAGGCGTTCCCAGGCCAGCCGGGAGACATAGTCCCTCCAGCGTGTCCTGGGTCTTCCCCTGGGCCTCCTCCCGGTGGGACGTGCCCGGAACACCTCTCCAGGGAGGCGTCCAGGAGGCATCCTGACCAGATGCCCGAGCCACCTCAACTGGCTCCTCTCGACGTGGAGGAGCAGCGGCTCTACTCTGAGTCCTCCCCGGATGACTGAGCTCCTCACCCTATCTCTAAGGGAGAGCCCAGACACACTACGGAGAAAACTCATTTGAGCCGCTTGTATCCGGGATCTCGTTCTTTCGGTCACGACCCAAAGCTCGTGACCATAGATGAGGGTAGGAACGTAGATCGACCGGTAAATCGAGAGCTTCGCCTTTTGGCTCAGCTCTCTCTTCACCACAACGGATCGGTACAGCGCCCGCTTCACAGCAGACGCTGCACCAATCCGCCTGTCGATCTCCCGCTCCATCTTCCCCTCATTCGTGAACAAGACCCCAAGATACTTGAACTCCTCCACTAGGGGCAGGACATCCTCCCCAACCCGGAGAAGGCACTCTACCCTTTTCCAGTTCAAGACCATGGTCTCGGATTTGGAGGCACTGATTTTCATCCCGGCCGCTTCGCACTCGGCTGCGAACCGCTCCAGTGAGAGCTGTAGATCACGCCCTGATGAAGCCAATAGGACCACGTCATCCGCGAATAGCAGAGACGCAATCCTAAGGCCACCAAAGCGGATCCCCTCAACACCTTGGCTGCGCCTAGAAATTCTGTCCATAAAAGTTATGAACAGAATCGGTGACAAAGGGCAGCCTTGGCGGAGTCCAACTCTCACCGGAAACGAGTCCGACTTACTGCCGGCAATGCGGACCAGACTCTGACACCGGTCGTACAGAGACCTGACAGCCCTTATTAAAGGGTCCGGTACTCCATACTCCCGGAGTACCCCCCACAGGATCCCCCGGGGGACACGGTCGAATGCCTTCTCCAGATCCACAAAGCACATGTAGACTGGTTGGGCAAACTCCCATGCCCCCTCAAGAATCCTGCTGAGGGTATAGAGCTGGTCCAGTGTTCCACGGCCAGGACGAAAACCACACTGCTCTTCCTGAATCCGAGATTCGACTATCCGACGGACCCTCCTTTCCAGAACCCCTGAATAGACCTTACCAGGGAGGCTTAAGAGTGTGATTCCTCTGTAGTTGGAACACACCCTCCGGTCCCCCTTTTTAAATAGGGGGACCACCACCCCAGTCTGCCAATCCAGGGGAACTGCCCCCGATGTCCACGCAATGTTGCAGAGCCGCGTTAACCAACACAGCCCCACAACATCCAGAGCCTTAAGGTACTCAGGGCGAATCTCATCCACCCCCAGAGCCTTGCCACCGAGGAGCTTTTTAACAACCTTGGCAACCTCAGCACCAGAGATGGGAGAACCCGACCCAGAGTCCTCAGGCTCTGCTTCCTCAATGGAAGACGTGTTGGTGGGATTAAGGAGGTCTTCGAAGTATTCCGCCCACCGACGCACGACGTCCCGAGTCGAGGTCAGCAGCACACCACCCCCACTGTAAACAGTGTTGGTACTGCACTGCTTCCCCCTCCTGAGACGCCGGATGGTGGACCAGAATCGCTTCGAAGCCGTACGGAAGTCTTTCTCCATGGCCTCTCCGAACTCTTCCCACGCCCGAGTTTTTGCCTCGGCGACCAGCCGAGCCGCCTGCCGCTTCGACTGCCGGTACACATCAGCTGCTTCCGGAGTCCCACAGGCCAAAAAAGCCCGATAGGACTCCTTCTTCAGCTTGACGGCTTCCCTCACCGCTGGTGTCCACCAGCGGGTTCGAGGGTTGCCGCCACGACATGCACCAACAACCTTGCGGCCACAGCTCCGACTAGCCGCCTCAACAATAGAGGCGTGGAACATGGTCCATTCAGACTCAATGTCCCCCGCCTCCCTCGGGACGTGTTTAAAGTTCTCCCGGAGGTGGGAGTTAAAGCTCCGTCTCACAGGGGACTCCGCCAGACGTTCCCAGCAAACCCTCACAGTACGTTTGGGCCTGCCCGGTCGGACCGGCTTCCTCCCCCGCCATCGGAGCCAACTCACCACCAGGTAGTGGTCGGTGGAGAGCTCCGCCCCTCTCTTCACCCGAGTGTCCAAGACATGCGGCCGCAGATCAGATGAAACGACAACAAAGTCGATCATTGAACTGCGACCTAGGGTGTCCTGGTGCCAAGAGCACATATGGACACCCTTATGCTTGAACATGGTGTTTGTGATGGACAATCCATGACGAGCACAGAAGTCCAACAACAAAACACCACTCGAGTTCAGATCAGGTGGGCCATTCCTCCCAACCACGCCCCTCCAGGTCCCACTGTCATTGCCCACGTGAGCGTTGAAGTCCCCCAGCAAAACGAGGGAGTCCCCAGGAGGGGCACTCTCCAGTACCCCTTCCAAGGACTCCAAAAAGGGTGGGTAATCTAAACTGCTGTTTGCCGCATAAGCGCAAACAACAGTCAGAACCCGTCCCCCCACACGAATGCGGAGGGAGGCCACCCTCTCGTTCACCGGGTAAAACCCCAACGTGCAGGCACCAAGATGGGGGGCAACAAGTATGCCAACCCCAGCTGGCGCCTCTCACCATGGGCAACTCCAGAGTGGAAGAATGTCCAGCCCCTCTCAAGGAGACTGGTTCCGGAGCCAGAGCGGTGCGTCGAGGTGAGTCCGACTATCTCTAGTCGGAACCTCTCAACCTCGCGCACAAGCTCAGGCTCCTTCCCCACCAGAGAGGTGACATTCCACGTCCCAAGAGCCAGCTTCTGCAGCCGAGGATCGGAACGCCAAGGTCCCCGCCCTCCACTGCTACCCGCAAGTCGTTCCTCGAATCCCGCCATTGTTTAAAGCCCAGAATTACAACCTTCTTCGTGATTTTGTTGACATTTTGTACTACAAACTCAATAGCGCCCCCACCGTTTCCGGTAGTATTGCTCCGTATTGATCCATTTCGTCCGTAATTGTAAGCTCCCAATTTTCGTGTCAAAGTACGGACGAAATCAACGGTTAGAACGTATGAAACACTCTAGCTTATCTTTTTGCTAAACTGCAAAAAGATAAGCTTCTTATTTATAATTGGTGACCATTTACATTATTACAAAGTGACTAAAATTATTCCTAGCTGTATTGCTAGAAAACTTAAAACTAGTCCTAAAGAAATGATTGATCAAATTTAGTCCTGGTTTATACCTGGTAGACGTAGAACCAGCAATGTCACACTTACATTAGATCTTATGGATTACTAAGATTTAATAGAGGGAGGTGGTTTTATATTATGTTTAGACCTTTTAAAGCCTGTGACACTATTGCACATTCATTTCTATTTGAAGCCCTAAAAGTATTTGGATATGGTGAAGTCTTCATCAAAGTCCATTGGGGGCCAGATGGGTAGAGCGTTGTGCTTGTGTCCAAGAGGTTCTGGGTTCAATCCCCACACACTGCCACTCTGGGTCCCTGAGAAAGACCCTTAACCCCAGATTGGTCCCTGGCACCACGCAGTTACCCCCTCCCCAGATGCCACTGCAGCGGCCTGCTCTTAGGGACGTTTTTCTGGCCGCTCCTCCTCAGCTACACAGACACAACAAAAAAATGCAGAGATTGCCCTCTGATCATCACACTTTGTGTAATGCTTGCATTTTTTCATTATTTATCTCGTCTCGATTAATGATGAAAAGTTGTTAATGGAATTTTAAAATAAAACAAATAGGTCTCATTGATGCTTTGTGGAAAATCAAATATGACATTAAGAACAATAAATGCCAACACACAGATTTAAATCTCTGTGTGGCTGACAATAAGAATATATAAAAAAAAGAAAACAAATATTTAAAAAATCATAATTAACAAGACATACATATAGGAAGGTGGCTGTTTTATGGTAAATGGCTTCTACTCATATAGCACTTTAACTAGTCTTGGGACCTCCACAGCACTTCACACTATAGTCATTCAGACCCTGACAGAGGTGCCTTATGTCAGTAGCTACAACTGCAGTCAGGCAGGCTGACCACCACCAGCAGATAATGCAGGGGATCAAACCGGCATCCTGCCCCTCTGCACCACCTTTGTCCCATATTTGAATATTTAGGTTTCAGCTTTGGGTTGTCGCATGGTTGTTGTACATTTGTATTCATGGTATTTGAAGGAGACACCGGTTCCTACTCCCTCCCTCTAACCAGTGACTGATTCCACAGGTGTATCCCATCATGAGTGATGGGAGACAGGAAGAAAAGGGGCGGCCACACCCAGTGAGTGAAAAGAGAGAAGGAGAGACGGACAGAGCGGGACGAAGGCGGGATGCAGAAGAGGCTCAGGGGAGACGCTGGCCCCACCGGCTCAACCGCTGGATGGATAGCTGGGCGTGGACTGCAGAAGGGCGCAAAGAGGGAGCGGCTGATCCTCACTACCCTCTGACTGCTGAGAACACGGGTTGTTTTGGTGGGGTTTTTTAAACTATTTTTAACATGCGGTTTCACTTTTAGAGAAGGTTTTAGCTGTTATTATCTGTACAGTATTTTGGGTGTATTTTTATTGTAAAAAAAATGTTAAACATTTAGATCTTGTTCGTTTTCAATGCACTGCTCACCCCTGCAATGTCAAACCTTGGAGAACACCTGGATGAACCATGAAAAAGGAAATGCTTAGTGCTAAGATTTTGAAACATTAAAGGAGCAATAAGCAAAATAATGTGAAGAACAAAAGATAATATTTCAGATGGACTATGCATGACATCACACTGCAGCTCTCCGTCTTGTTCTCCAGTCTATAAAGTTGTAAGTTACTTCTTCACTAGACATGTTCCTACGAAAGGTGATGCTGTTTTGCTGTATTTTTGTCCTTTACAATTATGCACATAGAAGATGACGTGTGAGAAGGAAAAGACGGACTGGGTTTTGTTTTGGTCTACAGACCACCTAGTGGTGAAGTATAACTTATTTCTCCTTGAAGTTCACCATTATTTTTTTACAGCTGAAGAGGCAAAAGCTCTATTTTCATTGAATGTTCACACTACAGTACGTCATTACTGTAATTTATATGTCTTACCTTCTGCTAAACGTTGCTTCTGCAATAAGGCCATCCGCTCCATCCCCTCTTCCCCTATTAGTAAAAATAGTAAAGAACAGTGTGATTCTGTGATCGCTCCGGAAGACATTCAAATGCCCATAAACAAATTAAAATTATATAAATCACTGGGTAAGTGACAGTGTAAATGCAGAATTTTCACCTTTTTACTTGAATGTTTGGAGTCTGGACAACTTCCACCAGCAAGGTGTCATTAATCTGATCTCTAAACTGCAAAAAGATAAGCTTCTAATTGATAATTGGTGACCAAATACATTATTACAGAGTGACAAATTATTCCTAGCTGTATTGCTAGAAAACTTAAAACTACTGTTAAAGAAGTGATTGATCAAACTCAGTCCTGGTTTATACCTGGTAGACATATAACCAACAATGTCAGACTTATATTAGATTTTATGGATTACTAAGATTTACTAAAGGGAGGCGGTTTTATATTATTTTTAGACCCTTTAAAGCCTGTGACAGTATTGCACATTCATTTCAATTTGAAGCGCTAAACGTTTTTGGATATGGTGAAGTCTTCATCAAAGTCCATTGGGGGAGTGGGGGCCTGATGGGTAGAGCTTTGCACTTATGTCCCAGAGGCTCTATGTTCAACTCCCACACACTGCCACTCTGAGTCCCTGAGCAAGACCCTTAACCCCAAATTGGTCCCTGGGCAGCCCACCGCTCCCCAAGAAGATGGGATAAATGCAGAGCACCTATTACATTTCATTGTACATCGTTTATTCATTCATTATTATTATAAATGTTATACAAGAACTATAATGCATCCATTAAAACTGCCACAAGCTTGTTCTAAAAGATTTTATTTGAAAAGAGGATGCCCAGTCTCCTCTTATTTATTTATCATGAACAACAAGAATAAATCTGCATCTAAAAAGTTCTAGGATCAAATAATAAAAAAAGGGTTTTGGTTGACTTAACTTCAATACAGTGCACCTACCTCTATAGTGAAGAGAAGTCCCTATTAAAAAATGCGTGACGTTTTACTTGCATATCAAATTTTGGATTTTCTTTAGATTACAAAGCATACTTTTTATTTTTTATATATATAGAAAAGAGAACCCATCTATTTTGCTTCAGGGCTAAGTTAAACTATTAATTTTTTTTTAGCCCCCAATTAGATGATAAAAATAATTACATATTCATCAAAAATGGTAAAAAGCTAATTTAAATTCAATCACAGTAAATTTTGTCTTTTCAACTTATTGTTACCCATGTTTAGAAGAATTGAATGTTTAGACCCTTAGTGATATTTTCAGATAAAATGAAGAGTTCAAGTTGAAAATTAAAGAAAAATTAGCAGAATAGTGTAATATTTTAGTCAAACATTTTGCTGCACAAATTAACAAAAACTGCAAAGACATCCACAGAACAAATCTTTAGACCCTTAGTGATAATCAAGTCTAAAATATGTCCCTGTATGTGCGTCGGCTGTTTAACATGTTGAGTTAAACCAAAGTTTCTAAGTGTGTCACACAGTTCTTTTGGACATTTGTCTTCAGGGTTGTCAACATGAAAGTTAAAAGTTTCATAATCAACACATATCGCTGATAGGATGTCACTAAGATCATTACAAAAGTTTGATATGGACTTGTTTAGAAAGTGCTTTCATCAAAGTTACCCAGCAAGTAAACTGAGGTGGAAGGTGAAATTTTACATCTAAGGCACTCTGAGAAGTCCTTACATATCTGGACCCTGAACCTCTGAACAGGTGTACATAACCATAGTGCCTGAGTATAATTGTCAGAATTATTGCCTGCACACTGAGAACAGGTTTTAGATTGTGCAAAACCTTTCCTGAGTAATCTTTGACTTGTTTAATGTACTCTGTGAAGAAGTGTAATGCAATCCCATTACACTGTTGTAAGACACCGGAAACACAATCTTATTTTGCATGCACAAAAATGACAATAAAGTTTGTCTAAGTCTAGTCATTTTAAAACTTCTTCAAATATCTGTTGGTGGCTATGGTGGAACGTCCGCTTCACCAGCAGCATCTGAAGTAGCTGCAGGGGCTGATGGAGGACGAGTTAGTTACGCCGTTTTCTGTGACCCATCTTGTTCTGTGACTCCAGGGACTCTGATTGTATATAATAATAAGCAGTGTGCGATTTGCAAAAAAAAAAAACAGAGGGGGGGATCATTTCAAGTGTTTTATAAATGAACAAAGGTTATGTGGCCTGCTTGCTGTCTGGCTCGAGACAGCATGCAACCTGTCCTGGGACGGAGGGTGGAGAAATCGGCTGCTGCTGCTTCTTGTCTTGTGACGCTGCCTGCAAATCTTCATCATCCACCAAAGTTCGTCCTGTAACATTACCATGGCTGTTTGTCCCGTCATCTACTCTTGACCTTTTCTGTTGATTTTTCAGGCCGAAATGTGAAAAAGTACTTTGTTGACGTTCATGCTGCCACACGTTCTCATTTATTACTTGGTTAGCTAGCAGGTGCTCTTTCAGGTAAATAGCTAGATCCAGTAGGTTAGACTTTTGTTTTTAAACTTGCGCCATCTACTGTCTTGACTCGGGAGTGGGTAATAATTTACTTTAACCGCTTTGAGCAGAAAACGTATTAATACAGACAACAAAAAATTAAATTAACAAATGTGAAGGACACAAGAGATGTACTTATATTAGGGCTGTCAAACGATTAAAAAAATTAATTTGAATCGATTAATCACATAATGTCAACAGTTAACTCGAGATTAATTGCAGATTAATTTGCAAATTAATTGCAATTAAAAGAATAAAATTAATGTTTTATCCTTTTATTTCTGAAAGTGTAATAGCCTGTTTGGGCATTTTAATATGCAATTTTGCAATAAATGACACTAATAAAATACATGCTTGTACAAAAAATATTTTTATTTTGTTATTTTTCAAGCACATTTGAGAATTGGAATGAAAACATCCTAGTGCCAAATGTTAAACTCTGGACTATAATGGCTAAATGACTAATCATGACGCCCTGATGTTTACTCAATGTGTAAATAAATTTGTAAATAAATACCATGCCAATATATTTTTCTGCCTCTTAAACAAAGATAGACATGATATTAGGCATATAGCCTACATATAAATTAATAAAAAAATTACATTTCAATAAAGTCATAAGTTTTATTGTTCGTTTTTCCACTCTCTCACACACACACATCTAATTCTGAGCTTTCACATCAACAACAATAATTTCTTTGAATATTTTTACTTGTTGTTTATATCCATATTCATACAGTTTAAGCCTGGAAAAAGGTTTTAAATTTCCAGGTGATTCCAGTCTTACACTTTGCTTGTAACTGGGCAGGAGCTTAATACCCTTGAAAGAGACTGTTTAGCAACTGTTTAGTAACTCCAGGCACTTTGTTTGGCACCGTGGTTCAGCCTTAGTTTGTCAAATACAGAGACAACAAATTAATAAGCATTAAAATATGGTTTATGGGTTGGGTTTCTGCAATGTTACCTTCAGAACCAATCTCTGCACCGCCTAATCTACTTTCAGCAGTTATCTCACATTATTGCAACAGTAAACTGCAGAAAATACGGGCAGAGTTGCTCTCTCTGCGTTTACTCCCTCGGCTCCTATGGCGGAGGGATATTTCGTGCAAGCAGGTCTCTTAATAACCAATGTTTCGTCACTTATTTTAGAGCCTGAATAAGCGATTTCACTTTTAGAAACGTGCCCAAAAAAACCGCAACCCGTGACTTATAAAATTTACAAACGCCTTTAGAAAAAAACAAGTCCAAAGTCCCATGAAATAAACAGTTTGTGCAACAGTGAGCGTGGGTCTGTTTTGCTACAGTCTCTTGAAACTACAGAAAGCGTTGAGAGAAAAAGAAACACAGTCCGGAGAGCACGGCGGAGAAAAAACATTAGGGAACGGTGTGTGTGTTTTGAGCACTGAGCTATATAGCTCTGTGGTTTTGACGCGCAATTAACGGCGACAAAAAAAATGTGGGCGTTGTGATCTAACGCGTTAATAACGCGTTAAAACGGACAGCCCTAATTTACAATCCATAATATTACTTATTCGGACCAGAGGGGGGGAGAAATGTAGCCTCGTGAGACCATCCTGATCTCGCGAGCTTTCAAGGTTTCACTCGCAGATCAGTCTGGCTACTCTCCGTTAAAGAAAATTTGGAGCCGTTCACCAAACGAACGTCCAATCAGCGTTGGCTTTGAGGCGGGTTGAGGTGTGACGCAACGGGAAGCGCGTCAGTTCAGTCTAAAGAACATGGCGGTTTCAGCCGATGAAACTAGCGTTAGCGTGGCTATCGAGCAAGTTTTATCGGAATTACAGAGTATTTCTCTGCTGAGTTAACGAGCCTTTACCTGCAGCAGCAAGAGTAGCTTGGCTTGTGGTTGTGTTTTCGTCGTCGCTCGTAACAGAGCGACGACGAATCTGATTGGTTCATTTGGCCCGTCTATCACCAACATAGGCCAATCAGCTAACCAGTATTTTCGCCCCTTCCCAAAGTTACTTCAACGGAAGGTTTCCAGATGGATATGCGGAGCAAATCTATCTGGCGGAGTCAGGTAAGGAGAAATGTATTCCCCCCCAGGGATAAAACATGAATGACAAGAGAGGGGGAGACGTCACAAACAGATGGGGGGGGGGGGGGGGGGGGGGGGGCGAAAAGCCCCCCCCCCCACCGCCAGCAAATCGCACCCAGATAATAAGTTTAATTAAAAAAGGAATAATGATAGAAGGACGTGGGGCCACTGCTTAATTTGCTTACAGGCTAAGATCGAAATGATCTAATTAAACCTTACAAACTAAAGCTTACTTTAATTTACTGTCATAAAGTACATAGTTTGGCTTTTAAACCCAGCCAGGTTGGGTCAGATGTGACTAATATTTAGTCTAGTTCAACTATACTGTCAATCATGGACGGGACTGTAAGGATACATTTATTCACACCTAAAAACTGTCTTTGGCTGAGAAAGTTTGTGTAAAATCCAATTAAAAATTTGATTAATTCTAATACAAGATCACATGACAGCACCCACAGCATTATGCTTAGAAAACAATCTGAGACTTACCTGAGATGAAACGGTGCCGGAAACGATATAAAAGACCTGCAGAGATGATCAACAGAACCAGTAGAACCAGGAGAGCTGTGGCCCAGGATGGAAATGTTTCTGTGGAAAAACAAAGATAATTTGCTCTTTCTTTGACCTTTGGCCTTTATTTGTAGCTCTGACCTTTAACCTGATGCTCTGTCCTGACCTCTGACATGTTTCAGAACCACTTTCCATCTGAGGATGTCCTCGTCCCTGTAGACGGTGCAGATGTAGGTCCCACCGTCTCTCTCTGTGGGGTAACTTAGGGTCAGACTCAGGTCTCCAGTTCTCAGCAGGTCTTCATTCAGCTTTGTGCGGCCGCGGTAAAGGCTGTCCTGTTTATTTTGGTCTTTGCTTTGATTTGAATACACATGAACCGTGTTGAATTCTGGTTCTGAACGAGTCCAATGCACTGATGTCTTCTCATGCAGTTTAAGTGATGTTCTACAGGGCAGGACAACAGACTCTGCTCCTCCAGTCAGCTTCACCTCCTCCTGATCACCTGAGAGGAGATCACAGACCAATAAGAACAGTGGAGCAGGAACAGTTATGATCATTATTCAGGTCTGATTTATGACATCTTTACATTTCTGTGTCTATGTGTGGTGGATACTCCTCCCACCACCACATCGTGTTAGTATTTATTTCTTTATATTATATTACAGTTTATATGGTTAAGTTAGTTATTTTATTTAGACAGGTATTTTATAATGGGTGCACACTTTAGTTGATGTCTGTCTGAATGTTTTACTTACATTAGTTTTTTGTTTGAGGTGCTGTTGATACAAACCAGCTGGAGGAAGAAACCCAGAGCATACCATTTGTTTTTGAAAAACTGACAGGGGAGACTTGTTTCAAGTTGTTTTAATTAGTTAATTTGGTCACTTAAATATTCACTTATTATTTCCGCTAAGTAAGAGTTAGTTTTGCTTTATTTGTTTCATAGAATGCTTTAGTTAATTTTTGTATTTATTTGTTCTTTTGTTATCGTGCCTCCCTCATGTGGTAGATTTAGGTTACTCCATCCCTATTTAAGAAGCCTTTTGTTTGCAGGTCAGTTTATGTTGAGATAGAGTTTAGTTGACCTCAGTTAAATTGGGCCCAAATTTTTTATTTATCCTTTGATTTATTCTTACATTAAATCTTTGTTTTACTATCTTTGGAAGAATTAAATTGAATTCTTTTCTACTTTGAATTTTTTTTTTTTTATCCTTATTCGAGTCTGGTCCTTTACACTATGGATTAAAAACTTTTCATTTGCAGTCAACCAAAAGAGAAAATTCTGTTTAAACCTTTAATCAGTGGTTCATTGTACTATATTTATTTCATGCAAGCAGTTGCCCATACGGTTTAATCAGACCTTTTCTGGTTGGAGACCACTAAACTGCTAAAGAACTATAGAGAGAGTTTTATGTCTCAGCATAACTGTGTGGTATAGATGCTGTACAGTTCAGGACAGGAAGGACCTAGCATGGGTGGTGAGAACAGCACAGGGGATTGTGGGATGCCGTCTGCAGGATCTATGCAGAACGAGTCCAAAGAAGGTTCAGACGCATCTCCACTGATCCCCCACACACCCCCACACAGACAATGCTCTGTTTGCCTCTATCCCATCAGGTAAATGGTTCAAAAGCATCAAAGCCAAAAATGGAAAAAAAAAACAATCACCCCCTGATGGGAGACGGTGGTCCCACATTTACATGTTAGATTATCCACTGATATTACCGCTGTTTCTCAGCAGAGGGCATCTAACGTCATTATGTCATGACCATCATATGTTACAATCACTTTACTGTTGTTCACTATTTGTATTCTCCTCTCTCAGGAATATCTAAATGCACATTTTTGTTAATGTAGCCTGAGTCATTGCACAAAAGTATCTTATTGCTTCTATTTATTTGTAAGATGAGAATGTATTGATTCGTAAAAGGAGTGATACCAAAGCCCTCAGAACTCTGATACAATTTTTATCTTTTTTTTTCTTTTTTATCTTTGTGCACACTATAATGAAAGAAACTGTAACCTTTTGTTTTATGCCAGTTGCATGATGTGAGGTGGAGCGTCCAAAAATAAATTTCACCATGTTAGCACACAGTGACAATAAAGAATCTTTGACTTTGACTCATGTTGAACTAAAAGCTGGGCTCCCAAGGTTCCATAACTTCATTAAGTTCCAGACCAGACAATAATATATTAGAAGTCTACTGCAGCATCCCAGGAGCTCACTTTTCTGCCCATGTCCATCTGCTGACATGGGCAGAATTCTTTTTTTTTAAAAGATGTTAAGTCGTGGCCACGCATTAGTAACGCGTGGCCATGAGATAGATAAGATAAATACTGCCTTCGGTTTAGCCTTTAGGCTTGATGTTTAGCAGACACGAGTGGATCCAGGGATGTGATGAATAACTGTACATCCTCCCTTTTCGCCAACAGTGGAAAAAATACTTTTTTGGAAATGTCTGGTATCAGCATAATGTATACTTAATGATACCAGATTGGACATTGTGTTCCCTCGCCCGGACGCGGTCACCGGGGCCCCACTCTGGAGCCAGGCCTGGAGGTGGGGCACGTTGGCGAGCGTCTGGTGGCCGGGCTTTTGCCCATGGAGCCCGGCCGGGCTCAGCCCGAAGAGGCGACATGGGTCCCCCTTTCGATGGGCTCACCACCTGTCAGGGGCCAAAGGGGTCGGGTGCATTGTGCAACGGGTAGCAGTAGAGGGCGGGGACCTTGGCGTTCCGATCCTTGGCTGCAGAAGCTGGCTCTTGGGACGTGGAATGTCACCTCTCTGGTGGGGAAGGAGCCTGAGCTCGTGCGCGAGGTTGAGAGGTTCCGACTAGAGATAGTCGGACTCACTTCGACGCATGGCTCTGGCTCCGGAACCAGTCTCCTTGAGAGGGGCTGGACATTCTTCCACTCTGGAGTTGCCCATGGTGAGAGGCGCCGAGCTGGGGTTGGCATACTTGTTGCCCCCCATCTCGGTGCCTGCACGTTGGGGTTTTCCCCGGTGAACAAGAGGGTGGCCTCCCTCCGCATTCGTGTGGGGGTACGGGTTCTGACTGTTGTTTGCGCTTATGCGCCAAACAGCAGTTCAGATTACCCACCCTTTTTGGAGTCCTTGGAAGGGGTACTGGAGAGTGCCCCTCCAGGGGACTCCCTCGTTTTGCTGGGGGACTTCAACGCTCACGTGGGCAATGACAGTGGGACCTGGAGGGGCGTGGTTGGGAGGAATGGCCCACCTGATCAGAACTCGAGTGGTGTTCTGTTGTTGGACTTCTGTGCTCGTCATGGATTGTCCATCACAAACACCATGTTCAAGCATAAGGGTGTCCATATGTGCTCTTGGCACCAGGACACCCTAGGTCGCAGTTCAATGATTGACTTTGTTGTCGTTTCATCTGATCTGCGGCCGTATGTCTTGGACACTCGGGTGAAGAGAGGGGCGGAGCTCTCCACCGACCACTACCTGGTGGTGAGTTGGCTCCGATGGCGGGGGAGGAAGCCGGTCCGACCGGGCAGGCCCAAACGCACTGTGAGGGTTTGCTGGGAACGTCTGGCGGAGTCCCCTGTGAGGCGGAGCTTTAACTCCCACCTCCAGGAGAACTTTAAACACGTCCCGAGGGAGGCGGGGGACATTGAGTCTGAATGGACCATGTTCCACGCCTCTATTGTTGAGGCGGCTAGTCGGAGCTGTGGCCGCAAGGTTGTCGGTGCATGTCGCGGCGGCAACCCTCGAACCCGCTGGTGGACACCAGCAGTGAGGGAAGCCGTCAAGCTTAAGAAGGAGTCCTACCGGGCTTTTTTGGCCTGTGGGACTCCGGTAGCAGCTGATGTGTACCGGCAGTCGAAGCGGCAGGCGGCTCGGCTGGTCGCCGAGGCAAAAACTCGGGCGTGGGAAGAGTTTGGAGAGGCCATGGAGAAAGACTTCCGTACGGCTTCAAAGCGATTCTGGTCCACTATCCGGCGTCTCAGGAGGGGGAAGCAGTGCAGTACCAACACTGTTTACAGTGGGGGTGGTGTGCTGCTGACCTCGACTCGGGACGTCGTGCATCAGTGGGCCTCCCTACTGAAGCTGCTACCCCCGCGATCCGACCCCGGATAAGCGGAAGAAGACGGACGGACGGATACCAGATTGAGGCGGTGAGGTGGGCGGATTTTCCCCCGACTGGTGCGCTGCGCGGTGGGAAAAATGCATAAATAAATAGTGTAAAGGGCTCCTTAAGAGGGAACAGGAATAATGGGTCTGAGCTGAAGCCCCGCTGTTACAAGTTCCTTAAAATGACCCTTAAAAGTATGCACCTAAATTACATACAACATACTGCGCACCTGAATTCAAGCGCAAGGCAGCGTGTCTGCTTATTAAAATGAAACTTATAAACAGAATGTCATGGTACCGACTCTTTTGACCCACATGCAGAATACACTGAGGAGGCAGAGATCCGAGTTTTTAACAAGTTTATTAAATATAAAGCTCAAGACGTGTTGTGAGTCCTCCGGACGTCTGGTAACAGCGGGAGGTGTGTTAAGGTTTATGCCAGGGGTGTCAAACTCATTT
Organism: Fundulus heteroclitus; assembly: GCF_011125445.2. Taxonomy (NCBI): domain Eukaryota; kingdom Metazoa; phylum Chordata; class Actinopteri; order Cyprinodontiformes; family Fundulidae; genus Fundulus; species Fundulus heteroclitus. Next base: position 42,315,525 of record NC_046380.1, read on the forward strand.
TGGTTGAGGGGCCACATTCAGCTTAATCTGATCTCAAGAGGGCCACGCGAGTAAACTCATTGCAAGATTAAATAGAACTAATAAATGTGGACTTGTTGTTGATTTTTATATTAAATTAATTTCACTTTTACACAATATATTATGAATAACCTCAGCGTTTGTAAGAAAAGTATGTGCAATTTCAACAATACTTTTACTCAGTTAAACATTTACTTGTGCATTATGCATAAGAACCGATCACAGTGATTGTACAATGTTGAAAAACATTTATTCACATTTTTTGGAACTTAAAAACATTGTTCTGCATGACAAAATACATCAAACAGATAAAAATTAAGAAATGATTAAAATTTTTCCACACCTGAAGCTTAATCTGCTAATTAAAACACAGCGCCCCTCGTGGGCAGTATAGGAACTGCATATTTTCAATTAAACAAAATACATGTTTTTTTTTCAATAATTGTTTTATCATTCTTTTCCTTTTATCTTGTCCACTTGTGAAAGTCAAATCTGATGAGCTCTTTGTGGCATCTTATTGCCACATTGCCAGACAGGACACATAAAAACAAAAAAAAAAAAGATAAAAAAAAAAAAAAAATTTTTTTTTTTTTAATAATGATAATGCATTTAGCCACAGGGCTGGACTAAATTGTTCGGCGGGCCGGATCCGGCCCGCGGGCCGTATGTTTGACACCCCTGGTTTATGCTCTGATTTATGTTTATTTAGGGCTTGGGCGTAGTGACGTATTACTTTGTGTGGCCGCCATATTGAATGCCTCCGCGGCTCCGCCCCCGCTACTCAGACTACTGCCTATGACTACCGCGTACTGTACTCCCTCTCTCAGCCGTGTTTTAATTTGATTAGTTTCACCTTAACTTGATTTCAACCATGGTAAACCGTTGCTCTGTTGTGGGCTGTAACAGCGCAACACATTATCGCCATGGCAAAAACATAGAAAATGGGTTAACTTTCCACCGCTTTCCTACCTGGAGGCGGAACCACGGAGAACAAGTGTCAGAGATAACGAAGAGTCGTCGGCTCGCTTGGATCGCGGCTTTAAGACTACCGATCATAACTTTCCACAGTATCCCGATGTCAATGAGAGTGTGTTCCCTGCATTTTCATTCTGGTAAGTTAAAGATGCACGGTTTTATTTTATAGCCTACATTGTTTCTTTCCTTCAGCCGCGACACTACATACATGCACATAAATACTAAAACGGCAGCGGGAAAAGGCTCAAATACGTGAGAAACTAGGAGGGTTTAGGGAGGGTTGGCAGTTAACGTTACTAACTACACCTTTGAAACACATAGCAGCTAGTTAAAGTACATTACATGCGTGAGTGGTTGTTAGCACTAACGGTTAGCAGGTGCCAGAGCCCGTCTGAGCACAGCTTATCTTTGAACGAGTTGCTGTGTTCTCACTGCTTGCTGGCTTTATGATCTGCCGCTCCTGAACCCATCCATTCGTAAACTGCACATGAGACTCCAAGGATTTGTAGCTTTGGAACTTTTATAAAGTATAGGCGCTCACACCGCAAACAAGGCAGCCGAAGACGTCCGATATGCAAAACAGTGGCAACAAGTGGTCGTCGGCGCTCCATAATAATGCTGATGTTGTCAACATACCGGTCCCTGGTTTCTCTATTTAATGTGTCCCGGTAAATTTCAGATCCTTTTAGGGATTTTAACATATTTTTTCTATCTATTCTTTCTCAACTCTACTTCTACGTCTCTTCGTTCAACAACGTTATGTCAGAGGTATTTTAACGTTGCGTTGCCATCAACATGGCTGCCACGTCCCACAATGCAACGCGGATCCCTGGTTTTGTCACGTGGTGTGGTTAATAAAAAGCAGAGTTCAGGTGGGTCGGGTATGCCCCGCCCCTCCTCTCTCAGAGCACAAATGCAACCAAAGTGTGGAGTCTGTTTCTGATGGCGAAATCTATCTTCTGGATAACGGGTCTAGCTGCTATGTGTAGGCTACACACAGCAGCTAGTAGCCACTTCTGCCAACAAGGTGGTAATCGCGGTGATATGATTGATTGGCCGGGGGAGTGATCGGCTGCTGCGGGCCACCAAAGCCTGAGAAGCTGCTGTTGCCTGCAGCAGACGTGGAGGCTGCCAAGCGGATCATCGGTTCTAGGTGGATTCTGGTGATCGGCGAGGGTGCGGTGGCTGACAGATGGCAGAGTCTGAGGGGGGCGGGGCAGGGTCCGGTCACTCGTGCGGCGGGGGCGGCAGGGAGGCTGTCAGCTGATCTGCGCTCTGATGACCCCGAGACTTGCCAGGATGATCAGGGACTTTCTGAGGTTTTCTTCCTAAGCAGCTGAGTGGGCCGAGAACTGTCCGGCTCAGCCGAGGAAAGGTTCTTCGGAGCGGGATTCGAGGCCGGTTCCACCTGGGAAACAGAAATTAGGCGCTTTCCAAGGCATAGAAAGACGCTGGCCTTCTGAGTCCTACCACCTAAGGCTGACAATTTGGCGATGAGGTGCTGACAGCAGCCTGTTTAAGAACCGTCCCCGCTGACGACGGAACGCAGATCACCTGCAAGTGGCGCCTCACCTAGACCGCAGTCACCTACTGTCACCTGTGGAGAAGAGACAGGAAAAAAGGCAGCGCCCAGCCAAGGTACGCCCACAGCACCCTGACACAGAATAAGAGGCTTTTTAGGCTGGATATGGTTAGCAGAACTGTGTTCTGATCCAGCGTGCAGCCATGGCTGGTTCTGAATGAGCCGAATAAATCACTGCCGCTCTCCCTACCTCCCTCTTGTGTGTGAGGTAGCGGACGGTACCGGCTTACTGTCACCACTGGTTAAGACCAAAATTATTTATAACTCTGATCGCTCTTCCTGCTGCTCTGTTAACATGAACTGCAGCAGGAATAACTATTGATGGCCACAAGCTGTGAAAGAAGCTGAAACAGCTGTGCAGAAAGCGGAGCTTAGAGCCTTGTTACACGTGAGCAGGTGAAGTCAGTGAAATGCGCGTGTCACACAGTCAAAGCCTGTAAGATGACAGCTTTGCTTATTACCACTCTGTGTTTAATTGCAAGAGGTCGCAGGATATCATTATAGTTCATTCCAAGGTTGAAATAAAATGAAATCAAGTCTATGTTCTCTATATTCCGTGAATGTATGCTACACCATCATAAAGGAGTTCCCTCACAAATAACTTGTGGCCACAACTTATAATCTTCAAAAAAAAAAAAAAAAAAAGATCTGCCCATGTCACCAGAGGGGCTCCGTAATTTACAGCACAGAACTTTAAAATCTGATGTTAGTTGTTTATCTAACCTTTGACTTTCAGATGAATTGTGGTCATGATGAACTCTTCTCTTCCAGTATAGAAGCTGCAGGTGTAGTTTCCATTGTCAGATATATTAGGTTTCTTCAGAGTCAGGCTGAAGTCTCTGGTCTCCAGAGCATCCGGTTCCATTGAGGTCCGTCCTCTGAAATGCTGGTTTTGATTTTTCAGATCATCCTGTTCTCCTCTTCGTAGGTGGACAGCGTTGGGAATGAAATCACCACTGGTCCATTTAAGTAAGGGCTCTTCAGTGACACCACTATAGTAACTGCAGGGCAGGGAGACAGACTCCATTCCCTCAATAGCCTCCACCACTCCAGCTCGGGCATGCTGGGAAACTGAGGAGACAAAAAAAGCTTTCAGTTAGTGTGCTGAAATGATATACTGTGGACAATCTGTCTTATATTAACTGACCACCAAAGACTTCAGCTCCCACCTTACAAAGACTAAATCTGTTTAAAAAGTCAGTTTTACTAAACTCAAAGATCTGATAGTATTGAGCACCATTTATGTAACATGTGAAACTAAAACATGTCTGTTAAAAGTCAGTTAAATAAGGGTAAACATTGAGGATGAAAGCAGAGATAGCAAAGATAATAAAATCTTGCCACATATCAGGCTCAACAAGCATATAGTTGAAGATTTATGTCAAAAATAATGAACAACATGTACTAAAACAAATTAGGACGTATTATTTCTGCTTTTCACCTCATCCATTGTTTATACCTACTTAGGGGCCAAAGCCTTTCTCCAGTCTCCATTTTCCAGTGGTCAATAGGACAATCCACCATTTCATTAAACCCACCCTTTATGGACAAGTCAAGTGTGTCCCACCTCATGGCACTGGAACTTAAACTGGTGAAATGTTGGTTCATTTAATGCCACCAGTGACCCGCTGTGCAACCCATGTGCCATTTGAGTAATCCATGCTACACAAGTTCTCCTCCACCTCCAGTGGACTCCCTTGAAGTTCCTGTTCCAGAGTTTTTCAAGAAGTGTGTTCAGTTGGGCTCTCCCTTTGTCTAGAGTTGTTGTTACGCAGTTGTTTGAGAAGGTTTTTAATGCAGCATTAAAGCATAATAGAAATACCTATTGTCCCACAATGGGGAATGTCAGGCATTAAGTGGCAAAAACATGTAGACAGCATACACCAAAACCAAAACACTAAAGTAAACAATATGAATGAAAAGGCTAATATAAAGTTAAATTGTAAAGCAAAATATTTGGCGGGTTTTTTGGACTAATTTATAACAAAATACAGTATATCAAAATAGTTGTCATTGAGTGGCTGAAAACTAAAGACATCCACATTTTAATAAAATGTCATATCCTTGTACTCATTTTATTAGTACATTTATTTTGAATTGTGTATAATCTGCTGACCCTGACATCAATGAATAATAATTCTATGAAGTTGTCTTGGACTATGTTGGAAAAACCGAATAAGATCTACTTAGAAATGTTTCATGGCTGTGTGTGAAAGAGAAACATTAGAATGACCTTTTCTCAATGAGAGAAAGAAATTATATATAAAGTTAGGTATACAAATCATAGGGAGGCTATTGACAATAAATGTCCAGTTGCTATGTGATTGTTAAAGTGAACTTTTGTTTTTTTGTTACTTGATTGAACATTTTGTGGGGAGCCTGAATGCACTTTTTTTTTTTTGCTTCTGTGCAGTTGTGTGCTAATAACATGTTCTTTTTCACGTGTTTAATAATTCTACACTTTAACATAAGTTCAAAAGATGTTTAGATTTGGGCTGGTTTTTGTTTTGTTTTCTAGTTGGCCAGGTTTTATGTTGTGTTTGGGCTGAAACCTGTCAATCTGATCTGGCAACACAGAATTAATGGCTGTGTCCATTTAATAACTTAAAGGTCAAGCATAAGCATAGCACTATGATAAATCAGCACTGATGTCAGGCTGAACACTGACTGAAGTAAACATTCATACTAGCAGAGGTAACCACAGCAGCTAGAGAGCACAATGACCAGAACCAACCCAAGTTTCTTCAGTTTGGTTCCATTTTACTGCTAAATTCTGTTCCTTGTCCTACTGCAGCTAACCCACTAGCTGAATGTTGACTCCTGTGTTGACTTCAGAGCTGATGTTCAGCGCCAACAGAAATTAACTCTGCTTCCTGCTCGCTCTCGTTTGCTCTGTTGTCACTTCTTGTATTTGTTTGGAAATAAGTCTGAATAACCTCACCGCACTCCCCGTAGCAAATGTGAGAGCTGAGCAGCACCTCAGCCAATGGCCAAGTACTGAACCTGAACATTAACCTCAGGAATGTGAGTCTGTCTTCAGGTGGCAGCATCTGTACTATGGCTTGAATCCTTTGCTCATCAGGCCATAGCCTGTCAGCATTGAGCATATGACCAATAAAAGTGGCTTTGTTGATTCGCTGTACTTTTTTTCTGCTCTTTGTAGCAGCTGTACCGTTCTCATATCGAGTTGTTCAAGAAAGTAACCCCAAACCAGCGGATCTTCTATGATGGCAACCACACCACTGTGTAAAACCTTTGAACCCCATGTTTGATTTTGTGCAGTCATGTCTTGATGACATCAAAAGCTGGATGACTTTAAATTTTCTGCATTTAAATTCTGACAAGACAGAAGTTGTAATCTTTGGACCAGAGTCCTCAAAAAATAAACTTCTTTACCAAATCACTTAATCTGGATGGCATTAACTTGGCCTCTGGTAATAAAGTAAAAAATCTTGGTGTTGTTTTTGACCAAGAAATGTCATTTAAATCCCATTTTAAACAGGTTTCCAGAGTTTCCTTTTTTCACCTCTGGAATATCACCAAAATTAGAAACATTCTGTCCAGGAGTGATGCTGAAAAACTAGTCCATGCATTTGTTACTTCAAGGCTGGACTATTGTAATTCTTTACTATCAGGAAGTCCACAAAATGCAGTTCAAAGCCTTCAGCTGATCCAAAATGCTGCAGCAAGAGTTCTGATGAAAATCAACAAGAGGGATCATATTTCTCCAATTTTAGCTTCCCTTCATTAGCTTCCTGTTAAATCAAGAATAGAATTTAAAATTCTCCTTCTAACGTATAAAGCCCTTAATAATCAAGCTCCATCATATATCAGAGCTCTGATTACCCCGTCTGTTCCTAACAGAGCACTTCGCTCTCAGACTGCAGGTCTGCTGGTGGTTCCTAGAGTCTCTAAAAGTAGAATGGGAGGCAGATCCTTTAGCTATCAGGCTCCTCTCCTGTGGAACCACCTCCCAGTTTTGGTCCGTGAGGCAGACACCCCGTCTACTTTTAAGACAAATCTTAAAACTTTCATTTTTGACAAAGCTTATAGTTAGAGTGGCTCATGTTACTCTGAGCTACCTTTATAATTATGCTGCTATAGGCTTAGGCAACTGGAGGACATAAGGATCTATTTTTCTCACTCTATAGAGTTCTACTGTTCTTCAATTTTGCATTGCTTGTCATCAATTCTGCTTATAACTTTTTGCTCTTTTTTCTTCATAGTAGGCACACCTGGTCTGGCGTTCTGTTAACTGTGACATCATCCAGAGAAGACAGATCACCCGCTACTACCATCTAATGTAGAACAGATTACTGGATCAATGTGTGCTTCTGTGCTTTTTTGTTTCTCTTGTTGTGTCTCTGCTCTGTCTTCTGTAACCCCAGTCGGTCGAGGCAGATGACCGTTCATACTGAGCTCAGTTCTGCTGGAGGTTCTTCCTTCCCGTTAATGGGGAGTTTTTCTTCCCACTGTCGCTTCATGCTTGCTCAGTATGAGAGATTGTTGCAAAGCCATGTACAATGCAGACGACTCTCCATGTGGCTCTACGCTTCTCCAGGAGGAAATGCTGCTTGTCAAGACTTTTATGCAATCAACTGGTTCCCTCATATAGGATTAAAGATTAAAAACTTCTTTCCTTTAAAGGCCAACTAAAGATATTTTAAAGCTGCTTACAATTATGTTTGACTGTGTATGAATGGTTCGGTAAAATTCTGCCATCTAGTTAGGCGCCTGCCATAGCGTTTGCAATGAGGAGGCAGTGCTGTGCGAAGCACAGCACTGCAAATGCATGGAGGCACCTATTACTATGCACCTCTAAACGGACTCTTTATTAGGCGCCTGCCATAGCATTTGCAATGAGGAGGCAGTGCTGTGCGAAGCACAGCACTGCCTCCAATGCAAATGCATGGAGGCACCTATTACTATTCACCTCTAAACGGATTATTTTATTAGGCGCCTGCCTTGCATGTGCAATGAGGAGGCAGTGCTGTGCTTCGCACAGCACTGCCTCCCAATGCAAATGCATGGGCAGGGCCTATTACTATGCACCTCTAAAGGCGTCTCTTTACGATTAATGCGGCCCAAAACATAGCGTGCACCCCCACAATATAGGCATCAAAACCTGTGGCTCGATCTCGAGATGTGTGCTACTACTTTTATTGGGATTTCGAGTTACCATGGCAACAAAATAAGCGAAAAACCACCCCAAAACAACCCCATAGGAATGAATGGAGTCGGGGAGAAAGAAAGCCTCAAAAAAGCCTCAAAATGACCATTTTCAAAGCTGTACTGTGTCGCCATGCTTTCACCTATGAACACCGTTTAACTTCCAGTTTGTAGATATATCTGTGAACTACTCAGAAGTGAAAACGGGATGTGGATATCTTTTATCGTCTCCTCACAGTTACTCCTCAAAGCTCATGTCCAAAAATCAGTGAAATCATCGTATACAATGAAAGTCAATGACGGAATTCTCCAACTGCTAGAGTGGCCCACTCTAGCTTTTTTAAAGATTTCAAAACTCCGAACAACTTGACCTTACTCGCTGAATTTTCGCTCTACGCAGACAAATTATACATCAAAACGTAGGTATTTTTGTCAGGATTCGGGAAATGTAACCCTCATTGGTGTGGCATTTATAGATTTTTCGCAAATCACCTCAGACTGACACAAACCCGAAACCTCCTCCATTCATTTCCTATGGAGCGGTTTTGAAAAATGACGTTTGAAAATCCAAAACATCCCATGTTTTCGCATCGTCGCTACTCCTAAACCGTTTTATGTACAGACATGAGACTTTCACACATGAATGTCCCAACCCTTCTGGCACTCACAAAAAAGGAATTTTGTGGATAACTGTTACGGTTTTTCCGTAGGAACAATTTGTTTGGGAGTAGCGAATGTGCAAAATCCTAAAAACGCTTTGGAGCTGCATTTTCCCACATCATCCACTTTTATACATCGTCGCTGTGTCTACACCGATTTTTGTACAAACATAAAAATGAGCTTCATGGTCCTCAAACGCCTGCTGATACTCATGGTGAAAGAATTATCTTGATATCTCTTATACTTTTTGAGTTACAGCGATTTGTTCGGGACCCTCTTTAGAGGATTTCTGAAAATCCATAAAAATCCCATTTAGATCATAATTTTTTACGCCTTTATTAAAATTTTTCCAGCAAAAAACGATAGCTTTTCTTCTTCCCCTATCCGTTACGAACTAAACGCAGAAAAAATTACGTCTCTACCATTTACGGATGAAGAGATATCAAGCGTTGTTCGGGGCAAAGTTCTCCATTATAATCCAATGGGACATTTTGTGAGCAAAGTCTCTGCACTTTGGTGCAGAGACTTTGGCCGCTGCAGGTGTGTGAGTGAGTTTCCATGACAACGGAACTCTGAGGGCCAGAGGGAGAAGGTCCATTAGGATACAATGGCAACTTTCGACGCCCGCTGCAGCGGCTGTGATTAATGTAGGAATTTGAAATTCGCACAGTCACTTCCTCCTAACATTTTAAAATTTTCATGTGACTTTCAGCCATGTGTCAGTTTTCTGTCCCATTTTGATTTTACATGCTTTCCTATTGGGCCTTTGCTTCCAACAGGACCTGGCATGATGCCCAGACACGACCCAATTGGCCAATACAGCACCACCCACATGTGGGAAATGGCACTACACACCATTTTGGTCAAATGTTGAGTTCTGGGCCCAGATGTGGTGAGGCTGAGTTGCTAAAGGAGGCCAATCTGTCCCATGAACTTTGGTCACGTTTGGTGACATTAAGTATTGGCACCCCTATTTGAGGCACTTCCCAGTACAGGATTTGGACCAAACTGACAGAGTACAATCACCCGGTGATACTGAACACAACCTTGTTAGCGGCTAACGGTTAGCATGTTGCTAACCGGAAGTAGCTCTAGGAAGGTCTCACCAACTTTTGCTTCACAGAGTCTGTTCTTACTTTAGAGAGAAAGCTCCACAAGAAATTTGGGTTACGTCGCATCAAGCATCTCCAAGCTATGAGGTGTCAAACATCCAATGCTTTTCAATGGGGGACCAAACCTCTTATGTTCCCAATGATGCATGCCCATATATGGCGCTACAGTATAGCTCAGAGGGAAAGTGCAGGCTTTGCATGCAAGAGGTCGTGGGTTCGAAAGCTGGCGTGGGTGACTAAGATTTTTGTGTCATAATCCCGACAGTGTATATTAAAACATGTGTGCTGATCCCATTAAGTATTTTTTTGTACCACCCGCCATTTTGAGTTACCATGGCAACGTTATAAACAACATATTTTCTCCCTATTTGAGGCTCATCCCAGTACAGGATTTTGACCAAACTAACAGAGTACACTCAATCAGTGATACCAAACACAACCATGTTAGCGGCTAACGGTTAGCATGTTGCTAACCGGAAGTAGCTCTAGGAAGCCTGTACAAACTTCTGCTTGACAGATTTGGTGAATTTTAGGATTTTCTCCCTTTTTAGGCACTTCTCAGTACAGGATTTCAACCAAACTAACAGAGTAACATCACCCGGTGATACTGAACACAGCCATGCTAGCGGCTAACCGTTAGCATGTTGCTAACTGGAAATAGATTTAGGAAGGTCCTACCAACTGCTGCTTAGCCAGAGTTCTTCTGCCTTTACAGACAGAGAGGGCTGCAGCTGTCAGTGAGTCTCCATGACAACGCTGCTAGCAAGAGGCTCCTAGGAGGTTCATTGACTTAACATGGCACCTTTCAACGGCCGCTGTGAGGGCTGTGAAGTCCGTAAGAACCTGAAATTCGCAGTGTTACTTCCTGTTAGTATTTTTGACGGTACGGTACGCACCAAGAGGCAGGCGCCTTGCTAAATTTATTCAGAAATTTTTCTAGTTTCTTATTCTTCATTTTTCTTACATCACGATAAATGCGGCCCGAACCGTAGCGAGCACCCCCACGATATAGGTATCAAAACTTGTGGCTCGATTACGAGATGTGTGCTACTACTTTTATTGGGGTTTCGAGTTACCATGGCAACAAAATTAGCGAAAAACCACCCCCAAAAAACCCATAGGAATGAATGGAGTCGGGTAGAAAGAAAGCCTCAAAAAAGCCTCAAAATTACCATTTTCAACACTGTATTGTGTCGCCATGCTTTCACCTATGAACACCGTTTAACTTCCAGTTTGTAGATATATCTGTGAACTACTCAGAAGTGAAAACGGGATGTGGATATCTTTTATCGTCTCCTCACAGTTACTCCTCAAAGCTTATGTCCAAAAATCAGCCAAATCATCGTTTACAATGAAAGTCAATGACGGAATTCTCCAACCGCTAGAGTGGCCCACTCTAGCTTTTTTAAAGATTTCAAAACTCCGAACAACTTGACCTTACTCGCTCAATTTTCACTCTACGTAGACAAATTATACATCTAAACGTAGGTATTTTTGTCAGGCTTCGGGAAATGTAACCCTCATTGGTGTGGCATTTATAGGTTTTTCGCAAATCACCTCAGAGCGACACAAACCCGAAACCTCCCCCATTCATTTCCTATGGAGCGGTTTTGAAAAATGACGTCTAAAAATCCAAAACATCACATGTTTTCGCATCGTTGCTACTCCTAAACCGTTTTATGTACAGACATGAGACTTTCACACATGAATGTCCCAACCCTTCTGGCACTCACAAAAAAGGAATTTTGTGGATAACTGTTATGGTTTTTCCACAGGAACAATTTGTTCGGGAGTAGCGAATGTGCAAAATCCTAAAAACGCTTTGGAGCTGCATTTTCCCACATCAACCACTTTTTTACATCGTCGCTGTGTCTACACCGATTTTTGTACAAACATAAAAATGAGCTTCATGGTCCTCAAAAACCTGCTGATACTCATGGTGAAAGAATTATTTTGATATCTCTTATACTTTTTGAGCTACAGCGATTTGTTCGGAACCGTTTTAAGAGGATTTCTGGAAATCCATAAAAATCCCATTTAGATCATAATTTTTTACGCCTTTATTAAAGTTTTTCCAGCAAAAAACGATACCTTTTCTTCTTCCCCTATCCGTTACGAACTAAACGCAGAAAAAATTACGTCTCTACCATTTACGGTTCCGGAGAAATCGTGCGTTGTTCGAGGCAAAGTTCTCCATTATAATCCAATAGGCAGACTTGGACACAAAGTGTCTGCACTTCTTTAGACTGGCCCGCTGCAGCTGTGTCAGTGAGTTTCCATGACGACGGAACTCTGAGGGCCAGTGGGAGACGCTCCATTGAGATACAATGGCAACTTTCGACGCCCGCTGCAGCAGCTGTGATTAATGTAGGAATCTGAAATTCGCACAGTCACTTCCTCTTAACATTTTAAAATTTTCAAGTGACTTTCAGCCATGTGTCAGTTTTCTATCCCATTTGGGATTTCACATGCTTTCCTATTGGGCCTTTGCTTCCAACAGGACCTGGCATGATAACCAGACACGACCCAATTGGCCAATACAGCACCACCCACACGTGGGAAATGGCACTACTGACCATTTTGGTCAAATGTTGAGTTCTGGGCCCAGATGTGGTGAGGCTGAGGTGCAAAAGGAGGCCAATGTGACCCATGAACTTTGGTCACGTTTGGTGACATTAAGTATTGGCACCCCTATTTGAGGCACTTCCCAGTACAGGATTTGGACCAAACTAACAGAGTACACTCACCCAGTGATAGCAAACACAACCATGTTAGCGGCTAACTGTTAGCATGTTGCTAACCGGAAGTAGCTCTAGGAAGCCTGTACAAACTTCTGCTTGACAGATTTGGTGAATTTTAGGATTTTCTTCCTTTTTAGGCACTTCTCAGTACAGGATTTCAACCAAACTAACAGAGTAACATCACCCGGTGATACTGAACACAGCCATGCTAGCGGCTAACCGTTAGCATGTTGCTAACTGGAAATAGATTTAGGAAGGTCCCACCAACTGCTGCTTAGCCAGAGTTCTTCTGCCTTTACAGACAGAGAGGGCTGCAGCTGTCAGTGAGTCTCCATGACAACGCTGCTAGCAAGAGGCTCCTAGGAGGTTCATTGACTTAACATGGCACCTTTCAACGGCCGCTGTGAGGGCTGTGAAGTCCGTAGGAACCTGAAATTCGCAGTGTTACTTCCTGTTAGTATTTTTGACGGTACGGTACGCACCAAAAGGGCAGGCGCCTTGCTAAATTTATTCAGAAATTTTTCTAGTTAGGCGCCTGCCTTGCATGTGCAATGAGGAGGCAGTGCTGTGCGAAGCACAGCACTGCCTCCCAATGCAAATGCATGGGCAGGGCCTATTACTATGCACCTCTAAACTGACTTCTTTATTATTATTAATATTCTTAATTATTTGTGCGTTAATGTGGCCCGAACTGTAGCGTGCACCCCCACAATATAGGTATCAAAACGTGCGGTTCGGTCGGCAATAGTGTGCTACTACTTTGATTGGGATTTCGAGTTACCATGGCAACAAAATTTGCGAAAAACCACCCTCAAAAAACCCCGTAGGAATGAATGGAGTCGGGTAGAAAGAAAGCCTCAAAAAAGCCTCCAAATGACCATTTTCAACGCTGTACTGTGTCGTCATGCTTTCACCTACGAACACCGTTTAACTTCCAGTTTGTAGATATATCTGTAAACTACTTAAAAGTGAAAACGGGATGTGGATATCTGTTATCGTCTCCTCACAAGTACTCCTCAAAGCTCATGTCCAAAAATCAGCTAAATCATCGTTTACAATGAAAGTCAATGACGGAATTCTCCAACCGCTAGAGTGGCCCACTCTAGCTTTTTTAAAGATTTCAAAACTCCGAACAACTTGACCTTACTCACTCAATTTTCACTCTACGTAGACAAATTATACATCAAAACGTAGGTATTTTTGTCAGGATTCGGGAAATGTAACCCTCATTGGTGTGGCATTTATAGATTTTTCGCAAATCACCTCAGACCGACACAAACCCGAAACCTCCCCCATTCATTTCCTATGGAGCGGTTTTGAAAAATGACGTCTAAAAATCCAAAACATCACATGTTTTCGCATCGTCGCTACTCCTAAACTGTTTTATGTACAGACATGAGACTTTCACACATGAATGTCCCAACCCTTCTGGCACTCAAGAAAAATGAATTTTGTGGATAACTGTTACGGTTTTTCCACAGGAACAATTTGTTCGGGAGTAGCGAATGTGCAAAATCCTGAAATCGCTTTGGAGCTGCATTTTCCCACATCATCCACTTTTTTACATCGTCGCTGTGCCTACACCGATTTTTGTAAAAATATGAAAATGAGCTACATGGTCATTAAAAGCCTGCTGATACTCACAGTGAAAGAATTATTTTGATATCTCTTATACTTTTTTAGCCAGAGCGATTTGTTCGGGACCATTTTCAGAGGATTTCTGAAATTTCATAAAAATGTCCTTTAGATCATAAGTTTTTTACGCCTTTATTAAACTTTTTCCAGCAAAAACCGATAGCAAGTCTTCTTCCCCTATCCGTTACGAAATAAACACAGAAAAAATTACGTCTCTACCATTTACGGTTCCGGAGAAATCGTGCGTTGTTCGAGGCAAAGTTCTCCATTATAATCCAATGGGACTTATTGTGACCAAAGTGTCTGCACTTCGGCCGCTGCAGGTGTGTGAGTGAGTTTCCATGACGACGGAACTCTGAGGGCCAGAGGAAAAAGCTCCATTGAGACACAATGGCAACTTTCATCCCTCACTGCAGCGGCTGTGATTAATGTAGAAATCTGAAATTCGCACAGTCACTTCCTCTTAACATTTTAAAATTTTCATGTGACTTTCAGCCATGTGTCACTTTTCTGTACCATTTGGGATTTCACATGCTTTCCTATTGGGCCTTTGCTTCCAACAGGACCTGGCATGATAACCAGACACAACCCAATTGGCCAATACAGCACCACCCACCTGTGGGAAATGGCGCTACTGACAATTTTGGTCAAATGTTGAGTTCTGGGCCCAGATGTGGTGAGACTGAGTTGCTAAAGGAGGCCAATCTGACCCATGAACTTTGGTCACGTTTGGTGACATTAAGTATTGGCACCCCTATTTGAGGCACTTCCCAGTACAGGATTTGGACCAAACTAACAGAGTATAATCACCCGGTGATACTGAACACAACCATGTTAGCGGCTAACGGTTAGCATGTTGCTAACCGGAAGTAGCTCTAGGAAGCCTGTACAAACTTCTTCTTGACAGATTTGGTGAATTTTAGGATTTTCTCCCTTTGTAGGCACTTCTCAGTACAGGATTTCAACCAAACTAACAGAGTAACATCACCCGGTGATACTGAACACAGCCATGCTAGCGGCTAACCGTTAGCATGTTGCTAACCGGAAATAGCTTTAGGAAGGTCCTACCAACTGCTGCTTAGCTAGAGTTCGTCTGCCTTTACAGACAGAGAGGGCTGCAGCTGTCAGTGAGTCTCCATGACAACGCTGCTAGCAAGAGGCTCCTAGGAGGTCCATTGACTTAACATGGCACCTTTCAACGGCCGCTGTGAGGGCTGTGAAGACCGTAGGAACCTGAAATTCGCAGTGTTATTCCTGTTGCTATTTCTGACGGTACGGTACGCACCAAGTGGCAGGCGCCTTGCTAAATTTCTTCAGAAATTTTTCTAGTGTTTAAAATTATAACTGTTTTTCCTTCAAAACACAATTCACGTTAAAAAAATTGTCAAAATAATACTTGTATTATTTTGACAACTTGTATTTTTTTGTCCTTATAGTGACATGTTAGGGATTTATTGCTCCATCTTGTGGCTTGAATAAACCATTACCTTGTAATTGGAGGCTTTCAGCTTTTCTCTATTTCCAAGGTCTGCATTGTTTTTGCCGAGATGACGTTACATTCAGTTACTGTGTCTATTTGAGCCTCGACTTATTATTATTAATATTAATTATTATTAATATTATTTATTCTTCAGTCCATCTCTCCGTTTCACTCTGTGCTTTTCCGAATGCATCAACTTCCTTTACATTGATAGTTCCAATAAAAATGTCTTCTTCACATTCTTTATATTGTTCTACTGGATCTATCTTTAGTGTTTTCTTTTGGCTGCTTGTCCTGCACATCTTTGGAAAATGATTTTTCTTTCCACACTTGCATGATTGATCATAGTCTGGGCACATCTTCATTTCCTGTCACAGTAGTTTTTCTTCCCAGTGACACATTTTTTGTGTACCACCATTTTAAATTAACTCTTGACGTATTAAGATTTTGTGCCTTGGTTTCTGCATGCATGACCTTCATTTGTGTGGAGGTCAGTTCACTGGCACCAGAGACAGATCTTTGGTCAGTATGAAATCAGCTTCTGTAAGGAATCTGGCTCTTACTTCATTATCACGTATTCCACAGACCATTCTGTCATGTATCACTGGATCATGTCTCCAAACTCACACATCCTTTTCCCTTGTTTTTTCACATAGGCATCTATTGTTTCTGATGGTGCACATGTGAAGAAAATGTCTCTGATGTATTGGAGATTTATCCTGGGATCACAAAAAATCTTGGAATTTTTGCTTCAGTGGATTTTAGCTGTTATCTTTTTTATCGTTTCATCATGCAAAAATGTCCTGCATTGGACTTTGGATTTTTCTGTCACAACATTGTCTATGGCACAGGTGTCAAAGTCCAGTCCTCAAAGGCCGGTGTCCTGCAACTTTTATTTGTGTCCCTGGTCCGACACGCCTGAGTCAAATAATCCGGTAATTATCAGGACTCTGGAGAACCTGACTGCAGACTGAGGAGCTGATTGTTCCATTTGATTCAGGCGTGATGGACCAGAGAACCTCTAAAAGTTTCAGGACACCGGCCCTCCAGGACTGGAGCTGGACACCCCTGGTCTATAGCATATAGGTCATATCGCTGAAACCATGTCTTCCAGTTGTCCACCAGATTCCCTTACAGCATAGGTTTGAATCTCACCATGTCTCTCCAGTTTGTACTTCTGACACCATGTAATATATGTTATATATTTAATTAATTTATTTAAGGTCCTTGTTTCAGTGCAACAGCCAACTATACTTTAATACTATGTCCTTTGACCCAAGAAGTGTACCACAGCTTTTTACAATAAAAGGACATCAGTACTCCCATATATAGATCACCTTCCAATCACACCTTAGACAGAGACATGCACAGAAAGACAGATTGTCCCCCCTGCAATCGTTTTTTCCCTTCTGCTTTTTCTTTTCTTTTTTTTTTTACAGTGTATAGTGTGCGGGCTAAGGTAGCATTACTGGATTTAAAGGCCTGTTTTACCAGTGACCCACATTTTTTGTAATTTTTTGCCAATCTCTCTTTAAGCGCAGTTTTACTTGCCCACCCTACTCAGATTATCTTTGCCAGCTTTTGTGCCTGGGCATGTCTAGAAAGGTCTGGAAGAGGGAAAAGTATCCTGGGCGTTGCTTTAGCCGCAGGCTTCACCCCCCCCCCCCATTTCTTGTTTGCAACAGTGCCACTTAAAAGAAATATGCAGGAAATGTGAAACGATAGAAAAAAAGAATACATCATAGATTAAAATATGAATAAAAGAAAAAAAAACACAAATAATGTTTCTATAACTGTACATGCAAAATTGTCATGGATATTGTTAAGATAAATAAACCAGATAAATATCTGGATAAAATAAGACTGATCCTCTCTGTCTGCTTAACCGTGCATTGAGAGAGGCAGAAGCAGAGAGGTGGAGCCGTAACGTTGGGCCTCTCAATATAGGAAGCTTTCCCTGTAGTCCAAGTTCAGTATAGCAACCATAAATGCCTCCGACATCAGAACCAAACCATGAACCTAGAAAACCACAGAGTAGACCTGCGGGAAGGACTGGTGAGCGATGAGTAACTGGAACCAAAACCTGACATGTTGATCCAGAAAATGACATAAATCAAATGAGGTCGATTGGATAAAAAGCAGAAATGGTCCCACAGGTGAGAACCTGCTGCTCTGGACCTCCAGAACCTCTCCTGTGGTTGAGCTGAGCAGCTTCCAGAGAAGAAGCAGAAAGAAATACAGAGAAGCTGAAGTGAAAATGAGAGCAGAGAGTTGATCTTACCGTGCAGGAGGAACCCAAACAGCAGCAGGATCTTCATATTTCCATCAGAGAGCAACCAGAACCACCTTAGAGAACATTTCAAAGCCTGGAGGAGCTAAGGCTCCCAGCAGATAATCCTCTCCTGAATCTCTGACAACACTTCACCGTCTCTTTACTTCCTAAAACCAGCAGCTCTGACAGACACACCCAGAGTGTAGGTGGAGGGAGGAGTTGTGTAGTGGCAGTTCTAGTTTAAACTTGCCAGAGGGATCAGGATAGTGAGTGTTTTTACATGGTGGAACAGACCAAAAGGATTACAATGTTTAATAGTTTAATATATTTAGTGATCCACAGAGACACTTGCACTTTAAAATCATTATTAAAGTAAATGTAAAGTAAGTAATGTATTTAATGTTACATCTTCAGTACACCAGACTCAACATTCTCACTTCACAAATAGAATCATTGTACTAATTTGTTTTCTGAGCCTTCAACTGGGATCAGCTGCTGGTGGTGGAAACTGTGAGGGAGACTCTGCTGTTTGGCTGCTTCAGATCCTGTTGAACTGGTTCTGTTAGATCCAGATCAGTTCTGAGGAAAGGGAGGGCGCTCAGTTTCCTCTTAGTTTCTCACTTTTTGATCCAGTTTGTGGATCAGAGAAATGCAGTCAGATTAATTACCAGTGAAGCACTGAAGCCTTTAGGAGTTAAATTTACGAATATATGATCCCAAAATAAAGGCTTAAACTTCAAATTTGACCTTAAATATGTTGTCTTAAAACCTTTTAAGAGGTGAACTGAAATCAAATTTTATAAAAATTTAAATTTCAGGTATATTATTTAGTCAAACACATCCACACAGCATTGCAGGGACTAGTTTTCAAATCATAAGTTAGACAAATATTTTTTAACATTTTAGTCAATAATTTCCGAAGTGGGTGATCTGGGGGGCGGAGTTCATAACATAATTTGAGCCACGCACTTCTACATCAGTGCAGGAAAACGATGAACATCGCTACTGTTCTGGCATTTAATTGTAGAAGCATTTTCTGTTTATGAAGAGATTTCAGGAAGTTTCATGGATCCAAATGATGTACAACCCTACCAACGTGAACCTGAATCAACCGCTGGATGTCCAGAATTGACTAAAAACCCTTCGGATTCAGATAACCAGGACCACCAGGGCGGACAACACGATAACCATAACTACCGAGTTGGGAACTGCTGGCATAACTTTTGGTGCAACATCTTCTGCTTCAGGCCCCATCAGCCGTCCTCTTCTGTTCTGTTCTTGTGCTACGATCTGCAACCTGCACTGCATGAAAAGTGAGATTTTCGTCCCCGTAAACTACCGCAGATCTCCCTCATTTTCGGCAGTTAACGACAATTTGCAACCCGTGCTTGTCGCCGTTTTCAGTGCCACAAATTGTCGGAACCGGACTCTGACGTATGTGGAGAGCGATCAGCTGTACTAATGGCCCTAATTAGCATATGAATGCAGCGAACCCGCACGGCTGGCCAGGTCTGGCTTGAATAACCTACTCAGTATTGGCTGAAACCACTATTTTTAAATAAGTAAAATCGCTCCTGATTGGCAGCAAAACCACACGTGGCCAGGCCAGGCTTGAACGTTCTTACTGAGTATTGGATGGAACCACTTCTTTCAAACAAGTAAAATCACTCCTGATTGGTTGGCAGATCCCCAATAACTTATTTACATATATATATATTTATTTATTATATATATATATTTATTTATTATATATATATATTTATTCATTCATATTATGCTGTATATTCATGTTATCCTATGTAGGCTACTACACTATTATTAGGCTACCATCAAGGACATGAATGAATTTATACAGGAAATTAACATTTGCCAGGAAGATGTTTATGCAAAGAAAGAGCTTTATTAAAACAAACACCTATATACAACGCGAGGATACAAAAATTACAACTCCGTGAACTGTCCGTTTGCCTCCTCGGGGTTGTAGGTAACTGCTGGCAGCATTTTCTCCGAGGCAGGTCCGATGTGCAGACGCCTACTGTGCGTGGCTCTGTACTTCGGCGTCGCCTCTAACCGGGACTGCAGCTTCACACAGAGTTCAGAGAAATCCGGTGTTGTGCGCAATTCTGTTCCCCCGTGAAAATCTGTTTCCCCTGTGTCGGGAATGCGCTTTGCAGCCGTTTTCCCGGCGCTTCTAATTGATTTCTCGGTAAAACAACTCATAATCATGTCAAGGTTGTAACAGTCAGTTTAATCGGCAGTTGTTTACAAAATTGTAGAATAAAGATAAATAAACTAGGTCTTCTTACGCTGTATTGTGTTATTATAAATGGCAAGATAAACGGTCTTTTTCCAACTTTTGTCACTTTAACCTGACAAATAAAAGTAAGCCATAAAACACTATTCCAGCACCTACTGTGTATTTATGATTTTACATTGCTGAAAGAGGAGGATGGGATGGCTGATAGCAGGACACAAACATTATGGCTGTTTCTCAATTCACGAGAATGCGAGGGGACATTCTAAAACGCTTAACGTGAAAAACGCTTAACGTGAAAAAGCTTAACGTGGCTTAAGGTAGGAAAACAACGAGGAATCATCACCAAATTTCGCATGGCCATATCTTGTCATGAAGACTTAAGCCTGTCAAAAAGAATAAACCGAAATCCAACGATTATAGAAGATATCTCACTATAACGTTTTCTTCTTCATTGGTGCCTATGGCGAGAAAAAGGCTTAACGTGTTTTAATGTACCTAATCAACGATCAATGATCACCAAATTTTTCTTTCATATTGTGTTCGATATTTTTATAGTTTTATGTGCTTATGAAGAGCAATATGAGAGAGAAATTTGGTGATCACCGAACGTTGTTTAGGTACATTAAACCACATTAAGTTTTTTCATATAGCCAGCCTCTATGCCTATTAAATACTTAATGTCATATAACGTCCATAATAATTGGACTTTGGTTTTGATTTTTGATAGTTTCATGTGCTTAACAATATATGAGAGAAATTTAGTGATCACTGAGCGTTGTTTAGGTGCATTGAATTGCGTTAAGCTTTTTCCTTTGCCTCAATGAGGCAGAAACGCTTAATGTTAAATAATGTCCATAATAATTGGACTTTGGGTTTGACATTTTGACAGTTTTATGTGCTTATTAGGAGCAATGTGAAAGAGAAATTTGGTGATCATTGATCGTTGATTAGGTACATTAAACCACGTTAAGCCTTTTTCTCACCATAGGCACCAATGAAGAAGAAAACGTTAATGTGAGATATCTTCTATAATCGTTGGATTTTGGTTTATTTTTTTTTGACAGGCTTAAGTCTTCATGACAAGATGTGGCCATGCGAAATTTGGTGATGATTCCTCGTTGTTTTCCTACCTTAAGCCACGTTAAGCTTTTTCACGTTAAGCGTTTTAGAACGTCCCAGCACGAGCGCGTTCTCGTGAATTGAGAAACAGCCTAAGACTTCCTGAAAACACAAGAGTGTAGACTTCCCAGTACATCCCTTTGTAATATAAAATATGACAGTTTACTGGATTAAGGAAATTTCTAGTATACTACATCCTATCACACATAATTTTTGAGAATTTAGAAACATTTGCTCTTTATTTCCCAAAGTTTTCGGGAGATGTCTGAAAGACCGTTTATTTATTTTTATTTTACAATTTTGTAAACAGCTGCCGATTAAACTGAATGTTACAACCTTGACATGATTATAGGATTTGTTTTTACCGAGAAATCAACTAGAAGCGCCGGGAAAACGGCTGCAAAGCGCGCTCCCGACACGGGGGAAACAGAATTGCGCACAACACCGGCCTACGAAATGGCGGCGGCCGTCCAATCCATCCGGAGACCACGCCAACAACGCCGTCTTCTTCGCCAGGCTGGAAAATAATTAAATGAGAGTGGTATGAATAAAAACCAAACGCAAGTCACAATAACATTAAACAAGGAAGGAGAAGCAGTAAAAACAAGTCACTTACAGATAATGTCGTCTTTATCAACATCGTGTCAATCTGGAATTGCAGACATGGCTCCGAGCAAATAGGAGGTCACCGCCTCGCTCCGGTTCATAGCGCCTGCAATTTGTCTTCGAGTTGTGAAGACGGCATACTGCTTCCTGTAAATGAAAATACACTTTAATAAAGCTTGTTCTTTTGCAAGGCTACTAGGCTAATCTTAGCTTTAGCTTTAGGCTAGGCTACTTTTAGCTTAGCTAGCAGTCACCGAACATATTCTTACCTAAGCTTGGGATTCTGCACCCGTCTTCTCTTCTTGGAGTTAGTCTCTCCCGCACAGTTGTTCGACTGCAGAGCCGCCAACTTGTCCTCTATGGACAGCAACCTGGAGTTTACCGAATTCTGCAGTTAAGTGAACCTCTCATTCATATCGGCACTATTAGCTGACGAGACGGTCCGCTTCTTCTTCTTCTTCTTCTTCTTCTTCTTCTTTTGGTTTTTATGGCGGTTGGCAACTAACTTTAATGGTGCATTACCGCCACCAACTGGACTGGAGTGTGGTACTGGAGTCTAACCTTCCCTAATAGGTTGCAAACAAATAAAACAAACACACAAACAAACATAACGAAACAAACCTATCAAAACAACAACAACAAAAAAGATCATACTAAATTCTTTTAATTAGTCCTGTATTCCTCAGGAAGCCAATTACATAGTTTACACTCATTTCCCTTGTGTTTTTTTTTTTGCAGAATTTCTTTTAAGTTTAGCCTCATCTGTTCTCCTTGTAATTGTAAGACTAGTCTTTGTCTTTCTTCCTGATATTTATTACAGTGTACAATAACATGCTCTATAGTCTCTGGACTACCACAGAATTCAGTTGCCATCAGCATGCTTCTTCATTATTAACAAAGTTTTATTTAGACGTGTGTGTCCATACCTCATTCTAGAAAATACATCCTCCTCCTCCTTGCTTCTGTTTGTATTTCTGCTCTTTCCCACTTTATTCTGAATGTTATAGAACTGTCTTCCAGTCTGCCCACCGTCCCATAATGTTTGCCATTTACCCTTAACTATGTTTTTGACCATACTTTTAATTTCTTCTTTGCTGTAGTGCACTTCAACATCTATATTAGAATGTCTAGCTGCTTGCTTAGCAATTTTATCTGCTAACTCGTTTCCTATTACTCCTATATGAGCTGGTACAATACCAGAGTTATATTAATTCCTGACTTTATTAGATTATTTGCAGCTTGCAGTATATCATACACAATGTCTTGCCTTGATTTTGACTGAAATGTTTTAATACTGATTAAAGCTGAGCTGGAATCTGCTTTCCTTGGCCTATTGACCTCCACCCAAAGCAAAGCTAGCCACACAGCAATCAATTCCGCTGTGTAAACTGCTAAATCATCACTCATTCTTTTTCCAACTTTAATGTTTAATTTTGGAATGACATAAGCAACACCCATTCTTTTATCAGTTAGTTTAGATGCATCTGTATATATAGTTAAATCCTCACTATACCTCTCCATTAAAGTGGGACTTATTTTTAGTTCATTAAACCCCATTTCATTTACTTTAACCTGAATGACCCAACCAAAACTTCTGACTTGAACATTTCCACGCTCTTGGCATTGCTTCAGTACCGACTGACTCATATGAGACAGTCCACTGATAGCAATCAACAGTTTCTTCTCGTCAGTCTGCGGACTGGCTGAAAGTTGTAGATCGCGTCCAAGAGGAGTTGAAGGGGAGTTGAATGCGAGACATGGGTAAACTCCCCCTGCAACCCTGATTTGCATTTGTATAGCTCACAGCATTTTCATTTACATGTTAAAGCCTCCCCTAGAATTAGGAGGAGGGGGGTCATGGGGGGACCACGCCAAGCAAGGCCCACGTCAATTTCTGACAATTCACGGCAGTTTTCGGTGTTGCCTGCAAATTACCGTGAACAGCCATTAACCTGAACTTCCACGACAATCTACAGTGCCGCATAGTGACGAAAATCACACTTTTCATGCAGTGCTGGTGGAAAGGATCAATGCAAATATCTGTTGGCCAAATGAGATGCTCAGTCACTGTGGTCGATTGCAACAATGAGTGTCACGTGTTTAATAAGGTATCGACAGCTATATACTTTTTCACTGAGTTCCAATCAAAGCCTGTTTGTGTTATTTGCCAAGAAACCTTTGAAGTTTCTAAAGAATATAACCTCAGCTGCCAATTTTCCACCCAGCATGCCAATTATTCTAGCAACTGGTCAACAGAAGAAAGGACTTCAAGTGCTCAGAGGTTGGCAGCTAATATACAGGCTCAGCAAATTATTTTTTTCCAACAAGCTACCATCAAAGAGTCCTGCACCAAGCAAAGCTATTTCCTGGCTTTCAAATCAAACCAGCAAGCCTTTTCTCTGAAGTGGAGTTTTTCAAAGAGCGCATAACAGAGGTGGCAGGTATCGTGTCCCGAGAGCAAGAACAGATTTGAAAAAATTAGTTTATCACGCAGAACAGTGACTCGTCACGTTGAGCTAATTGATGAAAATATAACTAGCAAGCTAGACCAAATAACTGAGTAACTTACATTATATTCAGTAGCCCTGGGAGAAAGTACTGACATAAAGATTACTTCCCAGCTTTTAATCTTCATCAAAGGCATTAACAACAGTTTTAAGATAACTGAGGAGTTTTTGGCCATGGAGTCGTTTAAAAGGAAAAACAAGGGGAGAGGATTTATTTGAGAACGTCTCAAGAGACTCAAGCTTCCTTGGAGCAGACTTGCTAATGTCACCACAGATGGATCGGCAAACCTGACTAGAAAAAACCTTGGGCAGGGTGAAGGAGGAGAATCCTAAGCAGGATTTAATTTTCTTACACTGCATTATCCACCAGGAGGCGCTATGTAAGTCTGTGTTGCAGCCAGGTGTAAAACTTGTTAACTTTGTTAGAGTGAGGAGTCTGCAGCATCATCAGTTTATTGCATTTCTTGAAGAAACTAATTCTGATTACCAGGAGGACCTGTTTTATCGTTCTTATGTCCGCTGGTTAAGTTTGGGGGGAAATATGCCAGAGAATCTGGGAGCTTCAATTCAATTCAATCCAATTTTATTTATATAGTGCCAATTCATGAAACATGTCATCCCAAGGCACTTTACAAAATCAATCAGATTATACAGATTGGCCCAAAAAAAATCCTATATAAGGGAACCAGTTGATTGCATCAAAGTCCCGACAAGTAGCATTCACTCGTGACCCTTTTTAAGCTTAAAGGATGGTGAGCTTCTGACAATTGACTAGGGCCAGGAGAACCTGATCTCTACTCCATACTGGTCTGGTGACAGGCTGATGGTCTGTAGCATTTCTCCTTCCATCTCATTATACAGACACACAATTCATGATGCACTTGGTAAGCAGATCAAGTAATGAACGGTTTCGGAAATTCATGAGAAGCTTGTTCAGCACTGCAGAGATCACAAACGGCTGACCAAGCACAGCATGACCAGTGTTCTATTTTCTCAGTGACAGGAAACCACTTCTTCAGAACAAGGTGGGACACCCAGCTGATGCTGAGCTACCATCTGCTGGACAATCAGCTGAGAGCTGACAGGACAGGTTGGATAAGGTCAAAGCTCTGCTTGAATGTTTTCTGGAGCAGCAGTCAACAGAATAAGCTTCCTAGTAAGTTCAGTGTGAACACAAACACTCTGCTGCTGTTTAAATGGCTTCATTGTTGTTCTGCTGATCCAGGTTCTGTTCAGCTCTGATGGAACCACAACCTGCTTTAACTGGGAACCAACTGGACTCTTCATTGCTGGAGATTTGTCTCCCTCTGCTGGTGAAAAGATAAACTGCATGATGTCTGATTATTAAACCCATTTGCTGCGTTTTTAAATGATCCAAACATGTCAGTGATGGTAAAAAGTGAGCAGAACCACAGTCAGTTCTAAGCTTTCATTTATCAGGACATGAATAAAAGATCATCTGTTCCTCAGCAGCTCTTAAAATGAGGGAAATACAACAGCAGCACAGATTCCATTGGGTCATTATTTAGTGAACAGAACCAGAAGCAGAACCCTGAAGCAGTGAGTGAAAAACTAAGTCCATCCTTTCTGCTTCCACAGCAGGTCAGAGGCTCAGTAGCTGCAAGGAGCTGCTGATCACATGACAATCTGCACTTTAACCATTTTTAGCCCTTTAACACTAAACAACAATTAGTTGATGCTTTGGTGGAATTATGGCATCAAAACAGAAACAGAAAAACAAGATAAAAACCAAGGATCCACTAAAAATACAAACTAACACCAAATAATGATAAAAATCCATCAAAGTAACAAAGTAAACTGTAGTCCTTAATATCAGCACACTGCTGCTGCTAAAATGAGCCGTTGTTCTAATGCAGATTATTACTAGAGCTCCTAGAGAATTATTTCTCCTTATTTTAGTGCTGCTGAGCAGAGTGTCGACAGTCTCTGGTTAAAATCAGCATCAGCTGAGGATGTTCTGAAGATCCAGGTTGAAACCCTGATTTCATTTCAAACCATCAAAGTGAATTTAAAGTCAGAGTCAGAGAAAAGAGCAGAGAGGAGGCAGCTTGGTCCAAACTCCTTCTTTCCACCTGCAGCTGTTTTCCAGCTGTTCTCCACAGGTGGAGGCTGGATGTTTGGGAGGAGAGAAGCGGCACATTAAAGCTCCAGATGTTCACAGCTGGATTCTTCTCACAGCAGCTGGAACAATTGCACAGATGAAATGATTGAGTCCTGAAAAATGGGATGTTTGGATGTGATCAGGTCTGCAGATGCCACTGACTGGGATTTGTGAAGAAAATGTCTCTCAGAGCTGTGAAGAGCTGTGCTTCTTTAGAGGGAAAGCTCTGAAATCTTCACTCCTCCCATCCAGTGGTGTTCAGGTGGGCTCAATGGAGCGCACCCAGCAGGACTTGATCTGAATCAACTCCATTTGATTTCTAAGCACAAAGAAAAAGCCTCTAACAGTTCTGTGTGTATTGATGGAAAATGGCTTTTAGTAAAAAGCTCCAAGTGTGGATCAGATTTCTGAGCTTCAGCAGCAACCAGAACTGTTGCTTAAAGCTGAAGTTAGAAGTCAGAGAAAAGCTGCAAAAGAAAATCAAAGCAGCGACTCAGACGTTCTTTCCTTCCATGAAGCTCATTGATTGTTGGCAACACATCACACACAGCACAGTAGAAACATGAAGCTTCTGCTTTTAAAAGCAACTCATGGCTTTCATCTTTTCAGCTTTTAGTGCAACACAAACATCTGGACTAAAACTGATCTGAGAGCAGCTTCTGGTTCCTGAACAACGGCTCTGGAACGTTGATTTCTGCACTTTTCCAGCATCTGGAACATTCCAGCTCCACAGTTCACATGTTAGCTTGCTGTCAATGTTGCTAGTAAACCTTTAGGACGTGTTCAGTGGACAATTTGGATTCAGCTTGACAGGAGAACACCTCCAGATGTTACTCAACACATTTCATTAAGATATGATGTGGAATTTCACATTTAAAGCTCATCAACATGTGACTTTACAATTCTATTGATCAAAACTGCTGAGGTTTACATTGCCACACTATGTACATACTAATTACACAGAAAATAAAACAAGGTCCAGAAAAAAGCTGAACTAGAAACAGGTAAGTATAAAATGTTGAAATGATGAAGAACATTTCCATAGTTTGCTGCCACAGAACTTTGGTTCCAACAACACAATAGACGGTTCCAGCTGGATTCCCTCAGAGCTTTCAGGACATCTTCTTGTCAGCCTAGGCACGGCTCATGGAACCATCTGCCACACGTGTCCCTGGATCTGCACAACAACTTACACAATATACACATTAGGGGACAAGGAGGTGGCTTTTGCTGGCTTCATACTATCTTTTCATCGTCACATTTGGTTATTGAACAACTACAGAACGGGTCAAGCTATGTTCCAGAAAATGAGTTTTTATCAAATCAATAAATGATTAAAATCTGGGAGTCAGCCCCAGGTAAGATGGCCGCCACATCAGCTCAGCTACTGGGAAGCTTAATGAAATGAACTCAAAGAATTTCACATGTATTGTTTTCTAGATTTCTGTGGAGGTAAATGTTCTTCATCCAAACACTGACTTCTACAGCCAATCACTTTACTACCTTTGGAACACAGAGAAATGACTTTTAAAAGTCACAGCTGCTTCTTTGATGAAGTTATCTCAGTAATATGTTCATAGGAAACTCTCCTGAAGTAATCCCTGGGGATTTTCCCTCACCACATCATCATTATCATCATTATCTTTTTACAGTGTATTCTAAATACTGATATATCTATAACAATGGCACATAAAACATGTGAACACAAATCGCTTCATTTCACATATTCCACTAAAACAGTACATCCAATAACATCCAATTAAAGGTAATATTATTATTTTTTCATTTTAAAACCCTTGATGATCTGCTTTCCCTCAATGACTGTTAGACCTGTATTTTTACTTTATGCTCTAAAACTAAGTCAGTTCACAGATTCACAACGTTCTGAATAAGCATTGTTACTGAGGTACAGGTATACAAATGACTAAATAATTACAAATGCTAATGCGAGTGAGCAATCAGGCCTTCATCTGATTTAGTAGCTGACTAAGCTGGCATTTAGTTACCTGCAGACAATCTGAAAGCCGTCTACTGTTTTCATGTTGCAGATCCTGCTGAGGATTAGCTGAATATAGCATGATCACACGTCCATTATGACACCATGAAATGCTCCACATGCTGAGGATTCAGTTACTAAACGGCAGAAAATCAGCACCAAACAATACATTTACTCAGCCAGTTTGTAACTGGAGGCTCTGGCTGCTTTTACCATAGAACACAAGGAGCAGTTGTTCCATGAATCAAAGTCTACAATGGCAGAAAATAGGTAACATCACCTTTATGGTTCCATGTGTTCCATCCACTAAGATCAGCTCCATGTTCAGAGGTCACACTACCACATCTTCATAGAAAACAAGCTTCCATCCTTTTCTGTTGCTGCTATGTGTTAAACTACAGGATCATTGTTATCTGTCAACATCCAGATCATATTTATAATGAAGCAATGCAGTTTGCAGACAATCCCAATGAAGTGTGACAGAGTTTGTGAAAACCAAATGATCTGCTGAAGCTAGATGTGGCCAGCAAGGCAACGGGGATGCAGCTACGCTGTTTTTCTCTGCCCACATCATCCAACCTATTGCTGGGACATTTACAGTAAAGCTTAACACTTCAGGGCCAACCTAAAAACCTGCCTTTGTTACACATGCAGAGAATCTTTATTACTACATAGAGACCAACATTTTAAGCTCTGCTCATTTTGAAGAAGATTCTTGACATTCTTTGGAAGAGTTAAATGTGACAGTGATGTGTGTTTGAAATGTGAAATAAATGCAGTTTATGTAAATAGTAAATGGTTTCATATTTATGAAGGTGTGCAGTGAATCCTTGAATAAATAGCTTTTTACCTCTTGGTGCACCTTTTAAATTCTTTTTTGTCTGGGCCATCTTTTCAACTACCTTAGTGATTTCAACCAGATGTTGACAGTGAACACCTCATGCGTATACGGAGCTCTAGAATGATTCCAGTTGCTTTATGTCGTTGCCGTTGCTCTCTCTAGCTGCCCTTTTGTCTTCTAATGCTCCAGTTTAGTTCAACTCTGGCTAGATTTCACCGTGTTAACTCCAAACTTGTTGCAGTCCGCCCTCATCATTCTTCCTTCAGCCAAGATGCGGCTGACACTCATGTTTGTGTGGAAGCAGAATAATAATCAAATAATAATCAGAAGCTGCTGCATATGTCTCTATGCTTGCATCCAAAGCCTTGAGTGAAGGCGTATCATGAAGGGGAGAAGTTGCCAGGTTCCATATTTCATAAACTGTTTCTGTTGGGACTCAACTGGATGGCGTAATGCCCAAAGCTTCTGACCACAGATGTGCTTAATGCCACAATTTCTGCCATGCAGTGAGAGGCGTTTTAGTACCAAATGTTTCCCTCCTACATGCACTCTGGACTGGAAACACTGAGAGCTACTTTTTAGCATCTGATTGAATGTGACTTTGTAAAGAGCCTTGAGATGACGTGTTGTGAACTGGCACTATAGAAATAAAATCTAATTGAAGTGAAAACATTTTAGTGTGGTTATTGTGGAGCATTACCTGATCACTGCTTGTTCCACAGGCTAAAAACATTCTTTGGGGATTTAACAGGACATGAAGTTTCTTTTTCTTTGTCTCTATGTAACTATAAATGTCATCAAATAGTCGGCTTTTATCACTTCCATGCGTTTCATATTCCACATGACATAAATGTCTTAATGTGGGCGTGGCCAGCAGATTTTGTAGCATCTCCCTAAACAGAGCTTAGACACTGAAACAAGGTTTACCACTTTGCAATATACTCTAGTTGCATATTCTATATATTAGCTCTACATGGCAATATTTAGCCCTAAAATCCCTGCCTGGTCCTACCTGATGCCGTCAGTATTTGTTCACCCAGAGCAACTCTTTCCTTTTCCATGTTCTTTTTGATGTAGAAAAGCTGATGGCTGGAATATTTGGAAAAGCTTTCCTCACTTCCCTTGTGATCTAAAAATTAAGGCAGAATATTCATTTTGTATTATTTGTAATATTCAATAGTTTGTTTCTGTTGTAGTTCCATATTTCTGCCAGCAGGGAGCGTATTCACAACTACAAGCTCTACGCGCTTCTTCTTTTGTCTTTTTTCTCTTTGCGCTGATGCCGTTACTGCAGTTTAGAGAGAGTTAGAACAGGAGGCGTCAATATAACTAGTTACTAAGTAAATACTTATTAAAACTGTGTTATATCTTGAGTTATTGATCCTAGGAGATTATCTGCACCTGCCAGGAGGGTTTCTGGTTGCGGGACATCACCGTGTTGTTGTGTTTTGTCGAGTGAAAACTGCGGTGAGTAATGATGATTAGCGCTTAGCATAGCATGCTAACTACTGCTGATTCTGGCTGATTGCTCACTGATTTCATGGAGAAAGTATCTTTGTTATATTGTTATGCTTGGAGACGATGTTTAAAACCAGCTGGAGACAGATGAAGGTATATGAGTGAATTGAGGATGTAAAAAATTGTGTTTTGTGTAAATTATCTGTGTTAATTGAGCTATTGCTGCATGTGATTTGTACTATTACTATATGCCAACTAATGCTATATAGTTAAGCGAGCTGGTTTTATGAGCTAAAACAAGCAACAGTGTGTTTTTGAGTTATTGAGAGTCAGTAATTTAATGAATGATTAACAAACATGATTGAAATGTGATTTAAAATAATTCATATACACCATTTTGTGTGCGTGGGCTGTTTAAACATTAATTTTATAGCTCTATGTAGGGCTGGGCGATTTTGCCAAAAAAAAAAATCTTCGATTTTTAAAGAAAAATTCGAGTTTCGATTCGATTTTCGATTTTTTTTTTTCAATGCACTTAAAAATGACTGAAGACATCAGATATAGTGTCAAAAGTGCAACTTTATTGCTATGATTCTCCTCAAGAGTCAAGATGCGTAGAATCCCAAAACAAGAAGTAAATAAGGCTCTGTCATTCAACAATTTTAAGCTTTAACCCAGGTTTAAGAAAAAGTGCAACTTCAAGTAACTTCACAATAGCTTAAATTTTCTGTTCAAGAAATCAGATAATTACAAATTTTGTAACATATAACATTACAATTGAAAAAATAAACTCTTCTCAGTATAGTGTGAATATCATGACTATCAGTTGTCATGCAGACGAGTCGTTCCTCCAAAAGTCCCCAGGAGCTGAGAGCGTCTTTTAAGCCATGGGCAATTATCTCACCAGTGTGGTTGTCGGGGAAATACGCTGTCTGAAGGCAGATGCTGCGCAGAGTCCAACTATTGTTGATGTAGTGAACCGTCAGACTCAGATATGGCTGCATCGTCCGGCTGGACCACAGGTCCGTTGTGGCTGAGTAAAACTGCATCTCCTCCAGCTCACAGCGGATCTTTTCCCGAGTTGTATTGTACAGGTGAGGCAGCGATACATCGGCGAAATACTTGCGACTGGGGACATCGTACCTCGCATCTAATACTTTCAACATGTGATTAAAGCCTCGCTTTTCGACAGAATAAATTGGCAGCATGTCTGTGGCAATATAAAACGTGATCGCCTCTGTAATCGCTTTCCATCGCGCTCCCTTCTTATCATAAGGCACACAGTTTGTAAAGCTCTCAGGAAGTGTAGTTTGCTTTTTAGCAGGTGTGCTAGAGGAGGCATTTTCGCTACGGAGCCGGCTGCACTTCTCCCATTCTTCGCGATGTTTATTCCTCAGGTGCTGGAAAAGATTTGTTGTACTGCTGCTTCCAGTAGCAACAGCCTTGAAACAAATTTTGCAGCAAGCCTTCGTCTGTGTTTGGTCTGCTGCATCAAAACCAAACCAGTTCCAAATTACGGAATTACCTGTGCCTTTCTTTGACGTTAGTTCCCTGCTACACGCAGCCATGTTGTTTTGACTGTGTTTACGCAGGGCGGGGGCTGGCTCATAATATCGCGCTACGGTAAGGAAGAAACGCGGAAAAGTCCGAAAAAACTATTTTGACAAAAAACTCGAGTTTGCAAAATAAAAATCGTTTTAAACTACAAAATCGATAAATCGATTAAATCTATTTTTTTGCCCAGCCCTAGCTCTATGTGGTACTTTGTCAATTTGAATGGTTCACGTTTGATTTAAGATTAAAAAGAGGATAATTACTGTACAGTTGATTTGGGTAAATGTATAAAAAGAGAAAGAGATTAATGTAAAATAGCCGCTGTTAGAACGAGTCGCTGTGAAGCCACCAGCCGCCATATTGGTACTCCCTATTTTCCACTAGTAACTAGGGAATATGTGCGCTACAGCATCGAATAACGAGGATTTTCTCATGTTCAGGGGGGGCTTAAAACTTTAAAATGTCAAATGCCATACACTTTTATGTTATGTTCTAAAACTATCAAGTACTGAGAAAGTCATGTGCTGAAATATTTTGCATTTTATTCATTTAAATATATATATTTAACATTTATAAATATATAAATATACAAAAACATATATTTACATGTGTTTACATACATATATATATATATATATATATATATATATATATATATATATATATATATATATATACACATACTTATATATACATATATATTTAATATGAATAACATGTAAAATATTTAGCACATAATTTCCTAGTAGTTGATAGTGTTAGTACATCCACTGACTGTAAAATTACCTGTGAAACGTTTTCACACAGCCAGAAAACTGCTTGTTGTTGCAACCAAATCCTGTGGGATTCTGTGAGAGTAGGGAGTAGCAAGATGGCGGCCAGTGACTTCAGTTTTTAGGGCCAATCAGCAATCCAGTGTTTAATAGAGATCAGTGAGCACCGAGCAGTTGTGGGCTGATTACTATCTTTCACGTTGTGTTTCAGACGAGATTTGTTCGTAAGTATTGGTTAATTGGGAAAACAATAATTGTCTTTTTGCCTTATGTAACTGAGGTGTAAATGTTTGTACGCTTAAGTTATGAAAATGTTTTTATTTTAACTTGCAGCAAGAGTGACTGATTTGTAATGTTTGTTGCTAATCCAAAGGCTGGTATGTTACAGTTTACGATGGCTAAGGCGATGGCAGAGGTCAGAGGTCACTCTTCATTAAACTAAAGAGAGAAAGAAGTTCGGTTATTGGAGCGTTGTTATCTGGCTGTCTAGCTGCTGAAAAAATAAATAAATCAGGAAAACTCAGGGCGAGGACAGCACAGCTGCTTTAACTGTTTTTTTTTCTCCACTCTTGGTCTCTTCAGATTGTAGCCGGGGCTGCTGTCCAGGAAGTAGGGCGCTGTGCGCTGGTTCTCTTGC
The DNA here is from genome assembly GCF_011125445.2 of Fundulus heteroclitus. NCBI lineage: Eukaryota > Metazoa > Chordata > Actinopteri > Cyprinodontiformes > Fundulidae > Fundulus > Fundulus heteroclitus. Next base: position 42,349,039 of record NC_046380.1, read on the forward strand.
CCATATATGGAAGAGGCGGTGACAGAGCACACCTGGTGGGAATGAGACAGGTAATGAGCATCTACATTTAAAAGCACCTTATATTAAGGTGACCAGATTTCTGATATCAAATCTGGGGACATTTCTTGCTCGTACATAAAAAGAAATACATCTTATCAAGATGAAATTAGGAAATGGGGACAGTAATGGTTTCATTTATTTTTACATATTTATTAATATTTAAACAATAAAAATCAAGTGTAAAAGCCAGGAATGTGCCTCTCCACACTTTTAGTATATCCTAAGGCGAATAAAATGAATAAATCAATAGTGTTATTAATAGAAAACTAGAACTTTGTCTCTGGGCTGGGGCAAAGTGGTGGGTGTGGGAGTGGAGGGGTCAAGGGTGATTAGCAGGGTGTTATAAGAATTATTATTCTGAAGTCACTATGGCCTCACGCCACTCGGACAAAGGAGGCCTGCAGACATGATGGCTGTGTATAAGATCCACTGTTTGCTGATTGCAAGGCCAAATGCTGCAGCTGCTGAGGGATACTGATTGTTTACGATAGACTGTCTTTGTTTTGTCTCATGGGAAGGTCACTGTGCAGTATCAGGGGAAGCCGAAAAGTGAGACAGGCAGAGACAGGGCAGACGTAGACCGCAGCGGAACTGTGGGGTGCGATTACTTTCCATCTATGTGATCTCTGCTCTGTTTCTCAATAAAAGTGCTGGAACTTTATCACCGCCGTCTCCTCATTAAGTAAAGATGGAAACTTAGTTACTAATGTTTAGAATTCCATCAACAAGGCACAGACTTGGAGATCTCCTTGACAAAAATGCAAGTGATTGAGTGTACTGCAGCAGGAGCATGTATAAACTTACATAAAGTGTGTATAACTACATTATGTGTATGGTAGTAGTTGATGTGAAAGTATACTGTTTGCTCCTATAAGGTGTGTTAACTCTGGTCAGTGAGTCAGCTAACACGAGATCATCTCTGGTTTCTTCAAGGCCTTCTGTGTCTGAAGAGCCATCAGCCACAGTATCCAGAGGTCTGGATAAAATAAGAGGAGAAGAGGATTTATTATGTGCAGAACAGAAATTTTTAAAACACAAGAAAAAATACAACTAATCTGACTCTTCATTGTACCACAGCTAGGGAAGTGCAGTGAAACTCATGTTCAGTGCAGAGAAAGAGTTTATATCCTCAGACAACTCAAACCTGAGTATATAGCCACTCTGTTTTACAAAGCGTACTTTGCACACTACATTACTCAATATGTTAGTTTATTACTTAAATTATGTCAACACTTTATCACTTGAACTTTATTAATACTCTAAGTAAATTTTTCTCCCTTCTTGTCAACTGTTCTTTCCATCAGTGTTCTTATTTTCCTCCACTCTCATTTAATCTCTTTTTTGTCTTCCTATCTTCTTCCTCTCTCCTCTTGTATCAATCTTAAATTATTGTAAAACAGACATTATATAATTAAAATCACTTCCAAAAAGAGAATGTACATGAGAACACCCTATTATTATTATTATTATTATTATTATTATTATTATTATTATTATTATTATTATTATTATTATTATTATTATTATTATTATTATCACATCTGCTTAAATACAAAAAATGCTAATTACCACAATATTAGGAGCTAAAAGCAAAAACAACATAATAAATGAACATTAAACATGCGGTTATCTCTTCCTCCATCATTCTCAGATCATGTAGATCTTTTCTCATTCAGTTCTCCTGTTACTGACTCCTATTTCTTCATGAGGAGCTTTCATATATCCAAACTGAGTAGTAGAAAAGCTAAACCTAAGCCTGGAAGTCTATGCTCATAAATCACAACCATAAATCAGCAAAACAACTTGTAATAACTCTACTTATAACTAACTATCTGAAATATAAACTAAAGGTCACCGATCAGTTCTAAAACATCTTTAGATGAACCCTTGTTGATCCCTTGAGAGCCACTGTACCAGACTAGCGCCTTACAAAGTGTCTTTTACTCAGGCGAGCAGCAACTCGTGGTCTTGTCTTACTTTTTATTGATTATGTTTAAACCTGGACACAAACCAAACATTTATCACAGGATCAGCCCGATCCAAATAAAATGAATCGTTTAACACACTTACCATAACTCAGGGCAGCTCCCCATCAGTTACCACCGGTATGACCATAGACATAATATAAGAGTAGACCCCGCATCGACCGCTTTCGCCTATGAGCGCTGACGGGATTTGGGGGCGCCATCTTGGGGCGGTCGACAGCTCAGCTCAGTGTATTGTGTTGACCAGGCAAAGAATCAATTTTAATCAACTATAACTCGTTTAATGTTGAACTAATTTTCAATTTTTTTTTTGCTTAAAACTTTAAAACTATAGCTATTATAACAAATGGTCCAGTGCGTTTAAATAATCTTAGTGGGGTTAAAAGTAATAGAATATTCTGACATGATGTATGTATGTTTCAAAACACAGCCACTCATACATTTTTATACGTTTTTTATTACTATATAAACAAACACATATGTACATATATATATATATATATATATATATATATGTACATATATATATACATATATCCAGCTGCAGTTTTATATATATATATATATATATATATATATATATATATATATATATATATATATATATATATATATGTACATATATATGTATATATGTTCCAAAAAGAACCCGTGATAGGCGAAATCCGTGAAGTAATAACCTTTATTTTTTTACAATTATTATACAATGAAATACTCCATAGTACATTGAAACCAAAGAACAAAATCTTTTTACAGGCCCAAGCATTTGTTTAACAAATAAAAGTACTGTATAAACGTTTTTTAATATTATTTACAAATAACTACTGTGTTGTAAAATAATAATTTTAATCATCAATACGAACTTATATATATATAAACGGCTTCAAATAGCGGAGATCAGCACCACCGCGGGAGAAAATGAAAAATGATTATGGAAAAAAAATACAAAGTACAGTAGGACAAATAATGAGTCGCGTGTATTTCACTGCTTTTCTGATTGAGCTGCTGCATCCTTCTTCTAAAGCCCGCGGTGCAGGTGTGTTTTTTTTCGGGAGAAGAACATAGTTATCGGTAGTTGTTGTCGCTTTTCTTACTTCTGGGCAAAAAGATTCTTATAAACCGACATGTCAACACCGATTATGTTTGAGAAGCGTAATGAACGGCAGCGGCTCATCAATGCAAGTCCGTGAAGCAGCGAGACCGTGAAAGTTGAACCGTGATATAGCCAGGGTTCACTGTATATATATGTGTATATATATATATATATATGTGTGTATATATATATATATATATATATTTATATGTATGTATGTATGTATGTTTAACCTTCCTATGGTGTTAGGGTCCCGACGGACCCGTTTTGAGTTTTAACATGCATAAAAGCACTTCATACATTTGTTTGTTTAGTTGAAACTTTTTGACTTTGTCAGGGACTTCCATTTAAACAAAGTAAAATGTTTTGTTTTTTTTTTACTAAATTATAAAGTGCTCTGGTGAAAAAAATGACTTTTGTGGTGTTCGGGTCATTTGTGACCCGGTTAAAATTTTCTATTATAAAACAATAAAAAATGCCCAAAATTAAATCATGAACACACAGTCAACCAACAGCCTCTTCCTCCAACCACTTGAGCTTCATTTAGGGGCTTTACTCTTTGCCTTTTTGCAAGAACAAACAAAGGGAGACATGTCCAGGCTTGTCAAGCCATTTGAGTGTAGAGGTGGTGACTTGCAGAGTACACATCTCCAATTCACAGGATGCAACAATGAGGAGAAGATATGCTGTTAAAACAAAGGCCCAGGGGGCCACAAAAAAATATTAATACCAATCTTTTCATGGATAAGGGAGCCCAACCAGCTAAACAAGAGTTAAGAAAACATTGGATGATAAAAGATTGTTTTTAGGGTGTTTTATGGCTGATTTAATACACGGGTCCAAAATGACCCGCTAATACTACAGATGGCAGCAGAAAGCTAACACCAGAGGAAGGATATATATATATATATATATATATATATATATATATATATATATATATATATATATATATATATATATATATATATATATATATATATATACTGGGTGCGATTTGCAGGGGGGGATGGGGGTGATTTCCCCCTGCTCTGGTTGTGACGTCCCCCCCTCTGGTCATTCATGTTTAAACCCTGGGGGGGATACATTCCTCCCCCTTCTGATCTGAATAACTAATATTATCAGGGGTTTAATGTTCTCTGTCGCTGTGAGGGACTTTCGTCATTTGGAAAATGAGCGCAAAATGTTCCTTGTAGACTTTTTATTCAAGATTTTAAACAGAAGCTGCGCTCAACAAATGAAATCTGGCAGAGCCAGGACATTAGCCAGTCAGAAGGAGAGTAGGCCGGGTCTTTTCAAAGCGGACATCTACCAGTTTGCGGTTTATCGGTGTTCAATCATTTTAACTTTTGGAAGAACATCTCAAACTGACCGCAGATGCATGAATGAAAGTTGTGGTGGTCAAAGGTTTTCTTTGGATTTATGCAAAACAGCAAGTCAGAAAGTTCAGCGGACAGAACAGCTGACAACAACTTCCCTCGGTAAGTGTGTCTGTCACTGTTGTGTTTTATTTAAAACTGAAAGAGTAATGCTGTAGCTCGGCTAATTTAGCATGACACGCTTTTTTTTTTTTTAAGAGAAGAAGGAGGGTCGGAATGTGAAACAATGTCCCGGTTTGACTGGGTCTGATTCAGAAAAAGTAAAAAAAAAATCATAAATATTATTCCACCTGCACTTTTCTGTAACAAAGAAGGTCGTGGAGGGGCTGTTGACCATTTCCAGCAGTCAATGAGCGAGAGGTGGGGACACAGAGTACCGTATTTTCCGGACTATAAGTCGCAGTTTTTTTCATAGTTTGGCCGGGGGTGCGACTTATACTCTGGAGCGACTTTTGTGTGAAATTATTACACATTTTTACCGGTATATCATTACATCTGTTATTTTCACACCAAACAGAAGACAAGCTTTGCCGGACGACCAGTGGAGCGGAGCGCCTGTTATTTCACTATATGCACGCACAAAAGCAACAACAAAAAACGGCTGTTACCGTCAAATAAACATGTAAAGATATCGACTTAGGTTTTTTTTTTTTTTTTTTTTTTTTTTGGAATGTTGGCGAGGCGGTTGCGTGGGTGCTGCGGGAAACACTGGTACAATTATTCAGCCTGTTGTTGCCTCCGTTCTGTTTTTATTTAAAATTGCCTTTCAAGATGACATGTCTGTTCTTGATGTTGTATATTATCAAATAAATTTCCCCCAAAAATGCGACTTATACTCCAGTGCGACTTATATATGGTTTTTCCTTCTTTATTATGCGTTTAATGGCTGGTGCGACTTGTACTCCGGAGCGACTTATAGTCCGGAAAATACGGTTTATAGGATTGATTTATATTGAATGTGACAGTGGAGTTAATGTACAGGTGTGAAGAAGATGTAATGACGCAAGCTGTTGTCTTTTGAATTAGCTGCAGTTTATGGAGGGTTTTGAAATTGCAAAGTGGAAAGATGAGTGGACAGTGGACCACTTTGGCAAAAGTGAGAAGAAAGAACTTGCTTGATGCTGCAAATATGAAAGTTAACCATATGATTTTATGGATGTGGAAAGTGAAGGAGATTATGGAAAGGGCTGTCCATGATAACACCAAGGCTCTGAAGCTGGAAGGTGGGAGAGAGACAGGAATTGTAAATGGAACTACCAGATTCGGTTAAAGTGGACTTTGCACAATAAGCAAATGAGGTTACTACGGTGGCATGACGTCTACGGCCCGGGAATATATGGGCTGACTAGAAACTGTTTTAACTAGAAACTGACTGACTAAAAAAAAAAAAAAAAAAAAAAAAAAAAAAGAAACTGTTTTCAGTCAAATTGATTATTTTTGCTTTAATCCCTGAATATTATGGATTTTTCAAAATTTATATTAATACATGTCTTGTGTCCTTCACATTTGTAAATTAATTTTGTTGTTTGTTTTTAAAGAGTATTATTATGTTTTCTGCTCAAAGCGGTTAAAGTAAACTAATACCAACTCCCGAGTCCCGAGAGTAGATGGTGCAAGTTTAAAAACAATAGTCTAACCTACTGGATCTAGCTAGCTACCTGAAAGAGCACCTGCTAGGTAACCATTATTAATAAAACTTTTGAAATGATCCCCCCCTCAGTTGTTTTTGCAAATCGCACACTATATATATATATATATATATATATATATATATATATATATATATATATATATATATATATATATATATTTATATATATATTTATATTATTCACCGCTCTGATGCCTTCACGGAGTAGATGCAATTTTGGAGAGACTAAGTCACAAAAACTTGGATGTGTAGACCTGTATCTCTCTGTCTAATATTAGAAAAATCACATTATAATATAAACAGTATCTTTTAATCGTACTTGTGAAAAGTTATCCCTCGAGCCCTGACGTCAATAGTCCGTAGATTTAAACAAAAATAAGCCACACAGTGCTGAGGTATCATTAGTGTGTTCAGCTTGAATCAGCAGGTTAGGGCAGCAGTTCGACCACCCCAAGATGGCGGCCGTAATTCCTGCGCCACGACAGTCAATGCGGGGTCTACTCTTATATTATGTCTATGATGACAACAAAGTTCCACTTCTTCTTCTTCTGTTTTAAAAGTGGTGCGCTCTTCTTCTTCTTCCTCTTAGTGTTTTAATGGCAGCTGACATCCAAAACCATTACCGCCTATCTAGTGGTGCACTCTGTTCCTCGCAGCGCAACCAGCTACCGTAACACCTGTTACTCCGCGCAACAAGTCTACCATAATAATAGTCTACACGCAACATTTTCCGCCTCGGTAAAATCTGGGACATTTCCGGGGACGGCTTTAGCCGGGGACAGGTGGTCCAAAACGGGGACAGTCCCCGGAAATCGGGGACGTCTGGTCACCCTAGTGTAGAGCTGTGTCTTGACTTAAAAGTCAAGCATTAGCATACATAAACATGAGCACTGGTGTCAGGCTGAACACTGAAGTAAAAATTCATATAAGCAGGGGTTCTGTAATTACAGCAGCTAGGAGAACAAGGATCAGAGCAAAGCAGAGTTTCCTTCTGCCTGCAAGTAACCCAGGTCTCTTCATTTTGGCAGTTTTACTGCTTGGTTCTGCTCCTGGTGCTCCTAGCTGTCTAGCAAACCCTCCTAGCATGAATGTTTACTCCAGTCTTGACTTCAATGCTGAAATCAACACATGCTTAAATTTTAAACAGAAATTAATAGCGCTGCTTCCAGATCGCTCTCGTTTTCTTCGTTGTCACTTCTTGTAATTATTTAGTAATCAGACCGAATCTCTATCCCGCTCTACCGACACCGATGGTGACCACAGCCCAGCAGCGGCCTATCTCTATAGGGTATTTGTGTGACCCAGAGACCCGCCCCTCTCCAGCTGTAATTGGCTAGCATGTTGTCTTCAGTCATTGATTTGACTGGTTGAATTGTATGATTGACACATCAAAGATAGTAGAACGATGGCCACTCCGAGGTAAAAAAAAAAATAGTACAGCTTCCCCACCAATGCCCGCCCATGCCGTCAGGTCTGTGCTTCAAGTGGTTCTGTTGGTGGTGTTTGTTCAGTTTCTGGTTTAGTGTTTAGCTAGAAAATGAAAAACTGGTCTTCAGTCTGTCAAAGTCAGCAGTTTGGAAGTAAAGAAGCTGATTTTAGTCCCAGACAGTCAGCGTCGGCTCTTCTTTCATTGTCAACGTGTTTTCAAGGTTTTTTCAAGATTGCTTTGAGTTTCTGCTGCTGATTTATTTGACTAAAGAAAAAAAATCTATCATTTAATAACATGTCAGAAAGAAGATGGAAATGTTTACTGTAAATTAGGACTTTTTGAAAGTCAGTGTTGATAGAAAAAAAAACTTTTTTTTGAAACAAGCATCAGAGTTTTATTGAAATATCGAAAATTGATCAGAGGAACAGAAGAGAATGAGCAGCAAATGAATCAAACACAGAAGAAAATCTGTTTATTGCTCATTAAAACACATGAAGTAGAACTGCAGCAAATATACAAAAGGAAGATTTAACATGTGAATCTAAAGACTGAACTATCTGTTCAACAGGAAGAGGCTTTTTCTGACAGGAGGAGATTCTTTAGACTCAATCAGCACAAAAACACTGTGCAACCATAACTGGACCTGGACCATAACCCAAAGCCAGGAAGCAGAGGTTCAGTGAATGTGGTGTTGAAGGTGTGGAGGTGGATCAGTGAGTCAGAGGAGACGCTGTAGAAGGACAGAATACCAGCAGGACAGTCCACATACACTGCTACTCTGTTGGAGACGGAGGAGATAGATGTTTGTCTGCTATTGTGACACACAGAGTAACCATCATCATCAGTGCATCTCAGACTCCACGACTGATCATTCCTTCCAAACCAACAGACTCCTTTCCTCCTGATTCCTCTGTAACTCACTGATATTTCAACTCTTCCTCTCCACTTGACCTCCCAGTAACAGCGACCAGTCAGACCAGTTCTACACAGCAGCTGACGATCATCAAATCTGTCTGGATGATCAGGATATGACTGAAGTTCCTTCACATATATAATTTTCCTGTTGTCTTCAGACAGTATGAGGTTTCTGCTCAATGTGTTTGTGTCAATTGTGAGTTGACAGGAATCTGATGGAGAGAACAAAGACAATCCAGCTGCAGTTATTGATCATTTATTGACACTTTGATGATGACTCCTGAATGAGTGATGGACAGTTTGAAGATGGTTGAATGTGAGCTGCTTTGTTGTCATGAATCAAATGAAAAACACACTTACACTTCCTCAGACCTGGTGTCAACCATCGGACTCCAGCAGGCTCCACCCTGAAAGGAGGAGGGGGGTCAGACCATCAGTCTTTTTCAGCAGCAAACAATTACATGTCTCTCAGACACACATTGTCCTCCACTGAGAAAGGACCAGTCCAACATTTGGACACGTCCACTTGTTGTAAAAATCCAGAGAAAGAAAGAAGAGCTGAGAGCAGACAGACACCTGGGCTCTGATGATGATGATGATGATGATGATGATGATGAAACATTACAACCTGCAGTGAATGTATTGAGGACAGTTGGTGGCGCTGTAGCACAACTCATTTGTCCAAACAGAGAAAAAGCTCCAACAGAGAGGAGAAAGGAAATCCCTCAGTAACAACCTGAAGAAACAGCCTGAAGCCTAAAAGGACATCAGGAAACTAAGTCAACATTTCTGGAAGCTCCACCTGATTTAAAAATCAGCATTAAAATACAATCAATCTAAACACTGACACCAACTCTGATCCCTGTTCCATCCACACTCCCACACACAGATGAGGAATGAAAGACTAAAGAGCCCTGTGGAAATCTGCTGTGGCCACACTGGAAGATCCAGAAATACAAACATTAAAAAGGAGAAGCTGCATCACATTCAACAAAGAGTTCAACAAGAATCAAAGATCTTCCAAAGATCCGCCCCCGCGGCAGGGGGCGCCCCGCCCCCTGCCGTGGGGCCAGGACCACTTCAGCGCGGCCGGCTGCCGGCAGAGCCCACGGGCTCGTCCCCGCGGCTCTTGGGGGCGTCAGCATTGCGGTGGCTGGGGGATTTCCTCGGGGTCGTCTCTCCTCTTTCCTCGGGGGGGGGGGGTTTGCAGATTTCCTGTGAAGGCCCCTCTCGGGCGCACTGCTTTGGGGGCCCCTTTGGGAGTCCGGGGTTACGGGTCCCCTGACTCCTGCCTCTGTGCTCGGGGAAGGTGGGTCTTCGGTTCTCCACAATCACTATCAAGCTATTTCCTTCTGGATAATTTTCACCTAAACTAGTGCACTCTCACAAACTCCCACAGGTGCTGGGTCCCAGGTATTAAATGTTCACTTACATACAGAAAGGCTATAATCTATTTATTTATTTTCTTTTACTTTCTTTTTTAGGTATCACATTACACATGTCAGCTTAAATAATAATACATATGATTTAGCAATGGTATCAAGGTGTTACACGATTGTATCTGTTGCTTTATGTCTGTTGGTTGTGCTGTTCTTTTTGTGTCTCTTTCCAGGTGATGGAGCAGACAGAGGACGTTTTATCATTCTCTTCCTTTTATCTCTTCTTTCTTTCACCTCTTCTTTCTCTTTTTTTTTCTCTTCTTGTTTTTCTTTTACTCTCCTACTTTCCCATTGTAGTGTCCATATAATTTGAAATTCTCCCTGCAGGAATCACAATAAAGCTATTTTCACGCACAAATCAAGCGGAGCATTATGGCGAAAGCTGTTTGCTCCACTTGTGAAAGTAAAATCTGTCGAGCTCTATTTGGCATTAAGATATCAATTTTTATTGCCACATTGCTAGACAGGACACTGGGAAAAAAAAAAAAAAAAAAAAAAAAAAGATCTGATCTCTGAGCTCAGACTCACAAACCAGGGAGAGGCTTCCATCATCACAGACCTCTGACAAACACCTCCAACCTTTCAGCTCTTCCTCTACCAAACAGCACCACCAGGTGGCGCTGCACACATTTACAATGAGACCAAGAAGAGCTGATCTGGTTCTGAAGGTCTGGATGGTAAAAACCTCCATTATTTAAGGTCTCATTAGTTTTCAGAAAGAGTTGAATTGTTGCTGCATGAATGAAATCCATCATGACTTGGATCGTGAATGATGGATTCACTTCTCAGTTTCACCACTAGATGGAGCCACAGAAACAAAACTAAGCAAAGAAAAACTTTTACCACGAGTCACCAGAGATGGCAGCACTGAAGAAACGTAAAATACCAAGTGAGTGAAGAAGATTTCAAAGACGGTGAGAAAATGAGTATTTCTTCATAGAAATCTACAGAACGTGTGTCTGTTTGATTTGTAATGAAGATGTTGCTGTGATGAAAGAGTATAATGTTCGTCGGCACTATGAGACCAAACATCAGAGCTACACATTGTACACCGGTGCCCAACCAACACAGAAAGTCAAGCATTTCAGACGGTGATTTCATAAAGCAGAGCTTCATCAAAGTCACAGAAATAATTTGGCCAGAAAAAGTGGTGGATTTCAACAATGTGAGCGTATCCAGAAATACAGGTGTGTGGAGAAACCAGGACTTATCCGCTAACTCCAAACTTCAGCTGAGAGACGAGGCTTGTGCTTCTGATTTTTACTCCATAGCAGTGATGAGAGCACATATGACACAGACACTGAGCTACTGTTCATTTATTTTAAGGGAGAAGATGATAATTTTAGCTGTAGGGAGGAGCTGCTTGATATGATGAGCCTAAAAGGCAGAGCGACAGGAAAAGCTATTTTTGAAGCTGTGTCAGAGGCAGCTGAAAAGATGGAGCTTAAATGGGACAAGCTCTGTGGAGCAACAACGGATGGAGCTCCGGCCATGACGGGCGAGCCCAAAGGAACGGCATGGTTGGTGTGCGCCAAGGTAAAAGAGAGCGGAGGTGAGGCTGTTAGGATGTATAATCCACCAAGAAGCGCTGTGTGCCAAGACTGTCCAGCTGGGCCATGTGATGAACACTGATGGAAAAACTGTCACCATAACTGGAGCTAGAGGACTGTAGCACGGAGAATTTCAGGCTTTCCTGTCTGATGTGGATGCTGAATACGGGGATGTACTCTCCCACTCTGATATGGATGCTGAATACGGGGATGTACTCTACCACTCTGATGTGGACGCTGAATACGGGGATGTACTCTACCGCTCTGATGTGGATGCTGAATACGGGGATGCATACAGGTGTGGCAGCAGCTGTTCTTTGCCTTGTAGCTTCTTGTTCAGTGTATTCAGATGATGCGTAAGATCAACTAAAAATGCCAGGTCTGCCAGCCACAGAGGGTCACTTAGTTCATGAAGAGGTCGGCCCTTCTCTGTTAAAACCTGCTCCATTTCTGATCTCAGCCAATCAAAGCGCTGCAGCACAGAGCCGCGGCTGAGCCAGCGCACATCTTAGTGGTAGAGTACATCCCCGTATTCAGTGTCCACATCAGAGTGGTAGAACACACTTCCCTGCTCTGTCTGAAATCACGTCTGCTTTTCCAAAGGCCGACCTTTCTGCTAAAAAGGAGAAATATGTGTCTGTGATTGCATCTCTGCTGACAGAATTCAACCAGCATCTCCAAGACTTTTCTGTCATTGAAAAACAAATCCAGCTGTTCTACACCCCCTTCCTGGTGGATGCAGAAGAAGTGGAAGAGAGTCTGCAGTTAGAACTGATTGAAATGCAATGTGATGATTCTCTGTAGAGTCAACATCAGCTTCTCTCCCTCTCTGAATTCTTTGGATAATGCCAAGTTTCCTCTGATGAGACGCCACGCAAAAACAATGATGAGCCTGTTGGGCTCAACATCCAGATGTGAACAAAGATTTTCTCTGTTAAAAACTTTCTGCTGACATGTCAGCCATCCTTCAATCAAAGGACGGCATCACTGCTCCCACTGACTGCAATGTTCTTCACATTGTAGCTGACTTAGAAATACACACAGTATTAGCCCTCACTAAAAAAGTTTGGACACCCCTGGTATAAAGTGTTAATGTTCCCCCTTTTATTTAGGAAGATAAAAAAGGTGAATAAAAAATCTACTTTAGGACCTTTAAATGAAATAAAGACAAGTAACAAGTGCTTCTCTGCATAAAACACTAAAATAAAAACACTCAGGGTGTCAATCTAAAATCACAGTTCAATAATATTTGCTTAAATGCTTATTAATTAAAGCTAAAGCCAGCAAACACCAAGCTAACCCTATGTTGCAGGCCTGTTTCCATGCTTGTGAATATGGAGACCAAACTCAGTAGTCGCTTCACTCAAAGAGCAAATTATAAACTAAAAAGGTCCCTTGTGCCAGATGAATAATAATCCTAACAGAAACGCTCTGCTCCGTTTAGTCCTCCTCTCCTGTGGAAAAAACTCAGCTCCCACAGTCACGGCTCTGGCTTCAATACTAGGCCACCTGCTTTATAAGTTTGGTTTTATTAATTCTGCATTATTTTAACTACATGCGCCGTGTTTCTGTGCCTCTTACTGCTGCCTTGCTCTTTAATTCAGGTGAGCATAATTACATTAAATGTAGTTTAGGTGTGAACTTTTAAGGGTAATTTTAAGGAACTTGTAACATCAGGGGCTTCAGCTCAGACCCATTATTCCTCCTCTTCCCTCTAAAGGAGCCCTTTACACCACATTGATCGATATCGATAATTATCAAAAATATTTAAAACCTGGCTCTTATGATATTGCTAAATGACTTACTTTTAATAAAGAACACATTAACACTAAATCTCAATTAAATCATTATTTAACCAACGTTTTTACCCATAACTTTTTTTTTAAAGAAAAATAACTTAAGAGACCTGGTGATGTCATTAAATACTGACAAAGAATAAACTAAATTGACCAGTAAAATAACCAAAATAAGTATAACAAATATATAAATAGAATAGCCTATTTAGGTGGGAACAGTACACTAGTTACTCCTCAGGGTCCATTCTATTTCTATATAGTCAATTGAGAGGCTGATGCAGGGCTGAGGTCCGAGGTTGTGGCGTGGAAAGAGACAGATTGCAGCTCATTTTGCACTGATTCCCCTGCACTCGTTGCACAGATCAAGAGTGGCGAGTAATTGTTTGAAGCCAGCTTTTTCAGCTGCAGACAACTGCAGCATGTCCATCACTATGAAGCATGTTACTGCATGCGTGATGTCCTTATGCCGCTTGGACGCTTCGTCATTTTATCACAAAGAAGGGAGCCCAGTTTAGCTGCTATACCTGCTTTGTTTTGGAAGAACTTCCAGAAGATTCCTACGAAGACGCGGAGCCGCAGCGGGGCTGACACAGCTCGCGCTGCTGCGGGTGTGAGCGGCTTACGTAATGAAACAAGTTGGTTGCGTTACCAGACTTTGTTTTTACCAGTTCCTTGCAAGTTTTACAAATCGCTGGTTTTATTTCTGTCACACTGGTGAACTAGTAAAACCCCTTTGAAACAATTTCCTCCACCTCTCCTTGCTGCGACATATTCACGTGCTCTGTGTTTTGGTTTGAGAGGGCGGCGCTTTGTGACGGCGTGCCTGGGTCTGCCATTACGATTGGTTAAGCGATGACAAGCAGAACCAGACGGAGGGGAGGTATGAGGTGAGGTGGCAGAGCTCCAGCAGCAGTCTAGGCAGGTCCAAACGAGCGACCATTGAGGATTGATTGCAGGCAGGCATGGACTGGTAATCGGGCGTACCGGGCATTTGCCCGGTGGGCCGACATGCTGCACCATGTTGCAAAACTGGACACACTAAAGCTGCAGAGTGGCAACACTAGAAAAAAGCTGTGCAAGACCATACACACACATATATATATAAATTGAAAGTGCATTGCCTCAGAAACGAGAAAGGAAAAAAAGACTAGAGCAGGAGAAATGGCTCAAGATGAGCCTCCAACTGATGCTGAGAAAGTGTTTGAACTAAATGTCCACAACAGAATTCTGGACACTGCTCTTGAGGCTATTCATAGAAGGTTTATGACACATGGCACTCTTTTCACCAATTTAGCATGGCTGGATCCCAGGAACTTTGAACAGCTCCGGACCACTACTCTGCCCAACAATGCTCTGGAAGTTTTGAGTAGATGTCTGATGAAATTCAGCACTAGTGCAACAGTGGACAATCTCCAATCAGAGCTGAAATGTTTAGCAGGACAGTGAGACAGACTGAAAGCATCCCATCTTGAAGATTACATGACTAGAACAGTAGAAGATGGAGCGGAAGGACAAGAGGAAACGGATATAGTGGGTAAAAGCCGTGCTTTCTGTAAAAATTGCCCACTGTGCTACAGCGGCTTAACATGTTCTCAGATGCTTATCATCTCCTTGGGCTTGCTTATAAGTTCTTGCTGACCCTTTCCCTTACCCAAGTGGCCTGTGAAAAAACCTTCTCTAGGCTTAGCTTAAGTTCATTAAGTCCAGACTTAGGAGCAAGCTGTCTGCAAGCAAGCTGGAGGCATTTATGTTGATGGCCACTGAAAAAGACATCCTCATGGCCCTAGACACAGACACAGTGATAGATAAGGTGGCTGAGAAGAGTGGGTTGCTGACAAAGCTGCTCATGTAAATTAGTAAGGTGAGAGGAACTTCTTAAATTTATTACAAATGATAAGAATACTATTCTGTGCAACATTTGTCTAATCTTTATTCCTTCTCATCATCTCTGACAGGATTTCTACATGTTTCAAATGGTTTATTTTGTCATTGGCATCCTTTTTTACACAGTGAGTGCACAGTAGTCCAATGTTACCCTACAGTATCTGGAAGACTGAATAGATCTGATTCTGGGCCAGTCTAGTCCAAAATGCCAGGGCCGATTTTTGTGTCCCAGTCCACCCCTGATTGCAGGCAGGGTGAAGACTGACTAGGTGTGCTGAGTGGTTCACCTGAAGAACATTTCTAGGATTAAAGGACTGATGTCTCAGCAGGATCTAGAAAAACTAATCCATGCGTTTATTTTTAGTCGAATTGATTACTGCAACGGTGTTTTCACAGGTCTGCCTAAAAAGTGGATCAGACAGCTGCAGCTGATCCAGAATGCTGCTGCCCGCGTCCTCACTAAGACTAAGAAAGTAGAGCACATAACCCCAGTTCTAAAGTCCTTACACTGGCTCCCTGTATCTCAGAGAATAGACTTTAAAATACTTCTGTTAGTCTATAAATCCTTAAATGGCCTAGCTCCTAAATACATCACAGACTTGTTATCAGTGTATCAACCATCCAGACCACTAAGGTCTTCTGGCTCCAGCCTTCTCTGCATACCTAGAACCAGAACCAAACACGGAGAAGCAGCATTTAGTTCCTATGCTCCAATTATCTGGAACAAACTTCCAGAAAACTGTAAAGATGTGGAAAACCTTAGTTCCTTTAAATCAAGATTAAAAACACATTTGTTTAACATTGCATTCAACTGTCCTAGTTAACTGAATCACCACTTTTTTGTTCTATTTTCTATCTATATTTTATTCCTACTTGCTTTTATTCTGTTTTATTTTGCTATATTTTAATCATGTAAAGCACTTTGCATTGTCTTTGTACTGAATTGCGCTATATAAATAAATTTGCCTTGCCTTGCCTAATTAGATCAGCTCCAGTGCCAGGAACGTTACAGATTGGACAATAAACAAAATTCAGCAGTCTTAAGGACGCACACTGTCAGGAAATACCACAGACTGCTTCCAAAACTCAGCTTGTAAAGATCCTCACTGCTTCGAGAAACACCATTTTTACATCCCTTATAACATGACTAAAAACGGTCCCCTGGTGGTGAGCCTGGAAACTGCACCACAGTCCTGCCTTCAGAACATCACTCGTCTATAGCAGCTAGTTTAATTTACAGATCCTTCAGATTATGAGTAGTTGTCTTTGTATTTTTAAATCTTTCTGCTGCGGCTCCGACATATCTAGTCTGGATGAATCCTGCATAACTTTCCTCTGTGAAAGATATGCTTACAGATTTACTGTGTTTGCACATCCAAGGATGCAGAGAGGAGTTGAGTTAGATAGGAACTTTATCGTACCAGTGGCTGCACTCCTCAGAAGATTACTCCCACTTTCTTTGTTAATCCAGAATGTATTAAAGTTTAGTGTTTTTTTTCTCTTGGCTGTTCCCTGACTGCGTTAATTCAATTCAATCCAATCCAATTTTATTTATATAGCCCCAATTCATGAAACATGTCATCACAAGGCACTTTCCAAAGTCAGATTCCATCAAATCCTCCAAGTTTCCTCTCTAAGGAAACCCAGCAGGTTGTATCAAGTCTCTCCAAGCAGCATTCACTCCTCCTGAAAGAGCGCAGAGCCACAGTGGACAGTCGTCTACATTGTTGATTGCTTTGCAGCAATCCCTCATACTAAGCATGCATGAAGCAACAGTGGAGAGGAAAACTCCCCTTTAACAGGGAGGAGAACCTCCAGCAGAACCAGAACCAGGCTCAGTGTGAACGCTCATCTGCCTCAACCCACTGGGGGTTAGAAAAGACAGAGCAGAGACACAGAAAGCACACATTGATCCAGGAGTACTTTCTATGTTATATGGTAAAAGTGGATGATCTGCCTCCCCTGATGATGTCACAGCTAACAGAACGCCAGGCCAGGTGTACCTTATATGAAGAGAAAAGTGACAGAGAACAAAAAGTTAAAAGGCTGAAATGACGACAAGCAATGCAAATTTGAGAACAGTAGGAGAACTCAGTAGAGTAAAAGAAATAGACCCTGATGTCCTCCAGAAGCCTAAGCCTATAGCAGCATAACTATAGAGGTAGCTCAGGGTAACATGAGCCACTCTAACTAGAAGCTTTGTCAAAAAGGAAAGTTTTAAGATTAGTCTTAAAATTAGACAGGGTGTGATATATGATGGAGCTTGATTATTAAGGGCTTTATACATTAGAAGAAGAATTTTAAATTCTATTCCGGATTTAACAGGAAGCCAATGAAGGGAAGCTAAAATTGGAGAAATATGATCCCTCTGGTTGGTTTTCATCAGAACTCTTGCTGCAGCATTTTGGATCAGCTGAAGATGAGGGATTGCTGCAAAGCCATGGACAATGCAGACGACTCTCCCTGTGGCTCTACGCTTCTTTAGGAGTGAATGCTGTTTGTTGGGACTTTGATGCAATCAACTGGTTCCCTTATATAGGAATTTTTTTGACCAATCTGTATAATCTGACCCAATCTGTATAATCTGATTGATTTTGACTTTGTAAAGTGCCTTGAGATGACATGTTTCATGAATGGGGTACCGCGAGCGAGCTATTTTTAGAAATGTAACGTCACGATGACGTCACATCACGTGGTACGCAGTAGGGCAAACTCCCAGACCCGCCGCTGTTTTGCTGTGGAAGAGACGTGCGTTAGCCTAGGTTGTACTCGTTTAAAAGACTGCTTTTTCCAAAATCTAAGACCTTGGTTTATAAACATTGTTTCTATGGAACGTGCAACAGCGACTCGAGGTACGCTGATTGGCCGCATATGAATGATGTTTTCTTCATTACTTTCCCGAAATTCAAGAGTGCCAAGGAGAAATGTGTGCGCTTGGTCCACCGGTGCGGTCGGCCTACATATGTAGCAAGCATTTTGTCGGAGGAAAGGGCACAACCGAAGAACATCCTGACCCAATTCCAGCGACATCAAGTAGTGAACAGGTAAGAGTATTTTGGTAGCCGACATGTTAATAATGAAACGCCTGCTACCATGATAGCATATAGGCTATCATGGTAGCCTATAGCCTATACGCCTGGGACATCGTTTTGGGAAAGTTTAATGGCTGCAAAGTCGGTCATATCGCTGGTTCTGTTGCGCGTGTAATAACTGGCTGCTACGGACGTTCTTTACCTGTCTGCCCTACCTAAGCGGCAAAAGGGGCGTTGCTCTTGAGGCGGTGATGTCACGTACGCGGTACCCCATTGGCGCTATATAAATAAAATTGAATTGAATTGAATTGAAGACTTTGAACTGCATTTTGTGGACTTCCTGACAGTAAAGAATTACAATAGTCCAGTCTTGAAGTAACAAATGCATGGACTAGTTTTTCAGCATCACTCCTGGACAGAATGTTTCTAATTTTGGCGATATTCCTGAGGTGAAAAAAGGAAACTCTGGAAACCTGTTTAATATGGGACTAAATGACATGTCTTGGTCAAAAATAACATCAAGATTTTTTTACTTTATTACCAGAGGCCAAGTTAATGCCATCCAGATTAAGTGATTGATTAAGAAGTTTATTTTTTGAGGACTCTGGTCCAAAGATCACAACTTCTGTCTTGTCAGAATTTAAAAGCAGGAAATTTAAAGTCATCCAGCTTTTGATGTCATCAAGACATGACTGCAGTCGAAGAAATTGATAGGCTTCATCAGGATTTATGGATAAATGTAGCTGAGTGTCATCAGCATACACAGTGGAAATTAATCCCATGCTGTATGATAATTTGATAATATTGATAATAATCAGAAGCATATATATATAGTAAAGAGAATTGGTCCAAGGACTGAACCCTGTGGTACTCCACAAGTGACCTTAGAGTTTGAGGAAGATTTATTATTAACATGAACAAACTGGAATCTGTCCAACAGATAATATTTAAACCAGCCTAATGCTTTCCCCTTAATCCCTACAGTATGCTCAAGTCTTTGTAGGAGAATATTGTGATTAACTGTATCAAATGCAGCACTGAGATCTAACAGGACAAGTACAGACACAAGTCCATTATCTGAGGCCACGAGAATATCATTAGTGACCTTGTTTTTTCAGTGCTATGATAGCACTCCTGTTTCAGTGCTATGATGAGCTCTGAAGCCTGACTGAAACTCCTCAAGTAGGTCATTACTTTGTAAATGTTCACAAAGTTGATTAGCAACTACTATCTCAAGAATTTTAGATAGGAAAAGAAGATTAGATATAGGTCTGTAATTTACTAACTCATCTTGATCAAGAGAAGGTTTCTTAAGTAAAGGTTTAATAACAGCTACTTTAAAAGCCTGTGGTACATATCCATTTACCAAGGATAGATTAATCATGTCTAAAATAGTGCCACTGACACTGCATGAAAAGTGAGATTTTCGTCCCCGTAAACTACCGCAGATCTCCGTCATTTTCGGCAGTTAACGACAATTTGCAACCCGTGCTTGTCGGCGTTTTCAGTGCCACAAATTGTCGGAACCGGACTCTGACGTATGTGGAGAGCGATCAGCTGCACTAATGGCCCTAATTAGCATATGAATGCAGCGAACCCGCGCGGCTGGCCAGGTCTGGCTTGAATAACCTACTCAGTATTGGCTGAAACCACTATTTTTAAATAAGTAAAATCGCTCCTGATTGGCAGCAAAACCACACGTGGCCAGGGCAGGCCAGAATGTTCTTACTCAGTATTGGCTGAAACCATTATTTTCAAACTAGTAAAATCACTCGTGATTGGTTGATTTTATATATATATATATATATATATATATATATATATTTTTTTTTTTTTTTTTATATTATGCTGTATATTCATGTTATCTTATGTAGGCTACTACACTATCATTAGGCTACCTTCAAGGACATGAATGAATTTATACAGGAAATGAACATTTGCCAGGAAGATGTTTATGCAAAGAAAGAGCTTTATTAAAACACACACACAACTATATACAACGCGAGGATCTGCCCACACATGCGTATCCAAAAAACTACAACTCCGTGAACTGTCCGTGCGCCTCCTCGGGGTTGTAGGCAACTGCTGGCGGCATTCTTTCCGAGGCAGGTCCGATGTGCAGACGCCTGCTGTGCATGGCTTTGTACTTCGCCGTCGCCTCTAACCGGGACTGCAGCTTCATACAGAGTTCAGAGAGATCCGGCCTACGAAATGACGGCGGCCGTACAATCCATCCAGAGACCCCGCCAACGACGCCATCTTCCTCGTCAGACATGAGGTCGACGGTGGCGGACTTCCAGAGTTCCACTTCCTCATCAGCTAGCACGCTCTGCCTCGATTCCAGCAGCTGTAAAAAACAAAACAATGAATCAGTATTATGCGATGGGATGCACTGCGTATGGACACAACACATCTATCAATGCACCTGAAAAATAGTCACCAAATAAAGTCTTACCCTCTTTCTTCTCGCTCGACTCCGAGCTGAATTCTTGGCAGCTTCCGCCCGCATTGAGTTCTCTGGCTGCGTATATCTGAAGCTCCTGCGTACCGTCTCGTAATACGTCTTAGAAGGCGGCTGGAAAACAAATAAATGAGAGTGGTATGAATAAAAACCAAACGCAAGTCACAGTAACATTAAAAACAAGGGAGAAACAGTAAAACAAGTCCCTTACACACAATGTCGTCTTTATCAATATAGTGTAAATCGAGGCCTGTAGATATTGCTCCGAGCAGATAGGAGGTAACCGCCTCATTATGAGGCGTGCTTAGTCTGTGAAAACGAAATGTACAGTTATGATCGGTATCTATCCGTATCTATTTCCTTTTATCGCAGAATGAAAGCATATTCTTTAAATCTTACCCTTGCGCCGGTTCATAGCGCCTGAAATTTGTCTCCGAGTTGTGAAGACGGCGTACTGTGAATCACAAAAAATACACCCTTAGCTTTGGGTTATGGCTAGGCTATTTTTAGCTTAGCTAGCAGTCATCAAATATATTCTTACCGCAAGCTTTTGTGCATCCGTCTTCTCTTGATGGAGTTAGTCTCTCCAGCACAGTTCTTCGACTGCAGAGCCGCCATCTTGTCCTCTATAGACAGCAACCTGGAGTTTACCGAATTCTGCAGTTGAGTGAACCTCTCATTCATGTCGGCAGTATGTTGAGTAAGCTGACGAGACAGTCCACTGATAGCAAACCGCAGTTTCTTCTCGTCAGTCTGCGGACTGGCTGAAAGTTGTGGATCGCGTCCTAGAGGAGTTGAACGCGAGACGTTGTCCGGCATACCAGTAAAATCCAAACACAGTAAAGTCGTCGTCTTCTTCTTCTTCTTCTTTAGGATTTAACGACAGCTTGCATCCATAGTTGTTGCATTACTGCCATCTATTGGATCCTAATATATATCCTTCAAATCCTTATGATCCCAGAATAAAAAAAAAAAACGAAAAATCTTTGTACATCCCTTTTCTATACTTAATAATGCAGATAATGAATCACTACAAATTATTATTTTATTTATATTTGTATCCTCCACCCATTCTAAAGCTAATAATATAGCACATAATTCTACCGCATATATACTAAAATAATTAGATGTTCTTTTTGAAATATTAATTTTTAATTCAGGAATCACTACAGCTACACTAGTTGCTTCATTTTTTGGATTTTTCGAACCATCAGTATAAATTTGCAAATAATCATTATATTTAATCTGTATTTGATTGTAAAATTCTTGGCAGATATCTATTATATTTCTTGTCTTAATATTTAATAATGATCTATCTATATTAATATATTTCCATATCCATGTAGGTCTCAAAGGCCACAATACTGTTGGACTGAATTCTTTGTTATATACATTAAATGTTTTTGCTCTATCATCCCCAATCCATCCAAAACTATTAAATTGACCCTTTCGTCTTTCCCAACAACTTTCTAATAATTTCTTAACTGGATGATCTTCATTATGTCCTTTTAAATTTATCCAGTAATTAACCATTATCTGTTGCCTACTGATACATAATGGCATTTCTCCTGATTCTATTTGTAAAGCACATACTGGAGTTGATTTAACTGCCCATAAACAAATTCTCAATGCTCTAGCTTGAATAACGTCAAATTTTTTTAACCTACTTTTAGCCGCTGAACCATATACCACACTCCCATAATCTATTCTTGACCTAATTAGTGACACATACACATTTTTATGCGATTCAAAACTTGCACCCCATGTTAACCCTGCTTTCATTTGAGCGTTTTAATGGAATACTGGGAAAGTTTAATCACAACAATAGGACAATTGAAGTCCAGATTATGAGGCAATTTCAGCAGAGCCAACAGCTTCATATGCAATGGACATGTGAATATGGTGCAGAATTTGCCAGTATTTTAGGAAGACAAATGGTTGGGACTTTGTCATGCAATGATACAGCTGATATGCTTTATGTGAAGCACAGTGTTTTGGTGTCAGCAGAACGAAAGCCAATAGAAGTTTGGGGCTTGCAGGGAACAGACACGTCATACCCCGCATCATTTCTGCCAGTTGAGCGCATTGCTGTGAGATGTGTAGTTAATACATCCTCTGTGCATTTAAGTAAGACCAAAGAAAAGGTCACTGTAGTCACGCCACTATGCACAGTAGTTGAGCTCTAGGAGACTGTGATCTCTGCAGACCTCTCATTCTGATTCTAATGTTTGCATGGAATGCACATTTTACCTTGCTGATTCTGATTCACATTTTACCAACTGATTCTGATTAAAACAAATTTTTTAAATAAATTATTTTGTGTATTTTTTTTACATAACATTTGCCATTGCTAATGGCATACACAGTAATCTAGCATACTTTAATTAAATAAATCAATTCAAGGTAAAATGTAAGAGTCTATATTTAGGTTATACTGAGCCTGATCTATTTGTACCAGAGATTTTCTTACCTTTTAGAAAAATGTCACTTGGGGTAAAACTCCCCCTGCAACCCTGATTTACATTTGTTTAGCTCACAGCATTTTCATTTACATGTTAAAGCCTCCCCTAGAATTAGGAGGAGGGGGGTCATGGGGGGACAACTCCCAAGGTAGGCCCACGTCAATTTCTGACAATTCACGGCAGTTTTCGGTGTTGCCTGCAAATTGCCGTGAACAGCCGTTAACCTGAACTTCCACGACAATCTACAGTGCCGCATAGTGACGAAAATCTCACTTTTCATGCAGTGTGATCAGAGGGAATATCTCTTTAAACAACTCGGTTGGTATCGGATCTAACATACAAGTAGAAGGTTTAGATGAAGCTAGAATTTTAGATAGCTCAGAAAGCTCTACTGCTTCTAAACAGTTCAGACACTGCGCAGGTTCTAAAGATTCCTTCAATGCTGCCTCACTTACTGAGGATGAGGTTATCATGTTTGGGAAGATGCCAATTATTTTATTTATGAAGAATCCCATAAAGTCATTACTGCAAAGAGCTAAGGGAATGGATGGATCAACAGAGCTGTGACTCTGGGTAAATTTGGCAACTGTACTAAAGAGAAATCTAGGATTATTTTTATTTTCCTCAATTAATGATGAAAAATATGCTGCTCTAACTCTGCGAAAGGTCTTTTTATACAACAATAGACTGTCTTTCGAGATTTGGTAGGATTCCTCATGGTGTGTAGAACTCCATTTTCTCTAATTTCCTAACATTGTGCTTCAAGGAACGCAGCTCTGAATTAAACCAGGGAGCCAGCTTCTTGTGAATAATCATCTTTTTCAAGGGAGGTACATTGTCTAATGCAGAACGCAATGAGGAAGTCCCATCATTAACAAAGGTGTCTATTTGTGAATGGGAAGAAACAACATTGCTGCTATCTGCAGGGCATTTCTGCAATACTGAGGATATTAAAAGGGGGACAGACTCTTTAAAGTTTGATATAGCATTATCTGATAAAGATCTACTATAATGGAACCCTCTTTTGGGGGTGGAGAACTCAGTTAAATTTAACTCAAAGGTTATTAAAAACAGTCAGATAGGACAGGGTTGTGAGGAAATGCTGTTAATTCTTCACACTCAATGCCATATGTCAGCACAAGGTCTAAAGTATGAAGCCAGGAGTTTGTTGGTTTATGCACATTTTGAGCAAAACCAATTGAATCTAGGATAGTTCTTTTTTTTTTCTTTTTTTTTTCCAAGATGGCGCTGCTCGGACAGCTTCCAGTCACCTCGGCTGCATCTTTTACTTCTCTACTTTCTCTTCTTTATTGTGTTTTTTTTTTAGTGTTTTAATATTAGTGAATGCCGTACCTGGCTCTCCGGGATTATGTGCACCGAAGAGGCATACTTTTGGGACTTTAGCACTGAGTGTTTTGTTACTTTTGACACTCTTTGAAGCGGTAAGGGGAGACCCCTTTGTCCGCGACTCCGAGCCCATTGTTTACACGCGGGCTCAGCTACTCGGGCTACGGGACTCTACGTGCTGCGGCCCCGCTCATCAACATGCTGAGAAACCTGCGATACCTGCTGAAATACAGAGGAGACGGAGAGGCTGCAGGGGCGGCAGGACAAAGCGGAGGAAGAGTTACCTACCATCGGTTATCACGGGTAATGTGCGATCCCCCACCCCCACCCCCCAAGACCGAGGAGCTAGCAGCGCTAACCCGTTTCCAAAGGAGGTACAAAGACGTTAGTATCATGTACTTCACAGAAACGTGGCTAAATGAGACTGTAACGGCTTTAAACTCCTCCGCGCAGACAGAACTTTGGCGGAGAGCGGAAAAAGAGAGGAGGGGGGCTGGCGGTGTTTGTGAATAAGAGATGGTGTAATGCGGCCCATGTTCACGTGAAACAGCAGATATGCAGCTCGGATGTTGAAATCCTGGCAGTGAGTATGAGACCTTATTACTTGCCGCAAGAGTTTGGCCACGTGATCGTGCTCTGTGTTTATATCCCTCCCTCCGCGGACGCCAGGTGGCGTGTGAGCGGATCCACGGCGCGGTAAACAAACTGCAGACAGAGCACCCCCGCGACCTCCTGCTGATCACAGGGGACTTCAACCACGCCCCCCTTCGTTCCACCCTCCCCACGCTCACCCAGTACGTCACGTGTGCTACAAGGGGAAATAAAACACTGGACCTTTTTTATGCCAATATTAAGAACGCCTACACCTCCACCCCTCTCCCCCCACTTGGACGGTCGGACCACAATCTAGTCTACCTGCTCCCTCATTGCATTCCACTAGTGAGAAGAACAATAGCACAGAAGAAGTCAGTGAAAGTCTGGTGAGATGACGCCACTGAGAGACTGAGGGATTGTTTCAGATCCACAGACTGGAGCATGTTCCAAAGCTCTCATGGTGACGACATCAACAGCCTGACTGAATGTATCACTGGCTACATGAACTTCTGTGTGGAGAGCATTGTTCCAACACGACGGCTATGGTGTTTTGCAAATAACCCCCCCTGGGTGACCCCTGAGCTGAAAGTCCTCCTGAACCAGAAGAAGAGGGCTTTCTACTCAGGGGACAGAGAGGAGCAGCGTAGAGTCCAGCGGGAGCTCCAGTGAAAGATCAGGGTGGCAAAGAAGAGGTATGGGAAGAAGATGGAGGAGCAGCTGGCGCAGAAAAACGTCAGAGATGTGTGGAGAGGAAAGCCTCAGGACCGGATGGCATCCCCCCAAGGCTGCTGAGCTGATGAGCTCTGTGAGGTCCTCAGCTACATCTACAACCTCAGCCTCAGCCTGGGGGTGGTGCCCAGCCTGTGGAAGACCTCCTGTGTGGTACCGGTTCCCAAAACACCGCACGCCAGGGAACCAGCCCACTTCAGACCAGTCACCCTGACCTCCCACCTGATGAAGACCATGGAGTGCCTCATCCTTGCTCACCTGCGCATCGTGGTGAGCTCCACCCTAGAACCGCTGCAGTTTGCCTACCGGCCCAACATCGGAGTAGAGGATGCCATCATCTACCTGCTGCAGCGGGCGCTCACCCACCTGGAGACCACCGGGAGCGCTGTGAGAGTCATGTTCTTTGACTTCTCCAGCGCTTTCAATACCATCAGACCGGTTGCTGCTGAGGTGGAAGCTGGAGGACGCTGGGGTGGACAAACATCTGGCTAACTGGACCATGGACTACCTCACTGACCGCCCTCAGCACGTGCGGCTGAACGGCTGTCAGTCAGACGTGGCACTCTGCAGCACCGGGGGGCACCGTCCTGTCTCTGTTTCTTTTCACCCTCTACACCTCAGACTTTACTTACAACACGGATAGCTGCCATCTTCAGAAGTTCTCTGATGATTCGGCCATTGTGGGCTGTGTGTCTGAGGGGAATGAGCTGGAGTACCGGTCGGTCATCATGGACTTTGTTGACTGGTGTGAGAAAAACCACCTGTGTTTAAACACCCGCAAGACCAAGGAGATGGTAATCGACTTCAGGAGAAGACCCCCACCTAACTCACTTGTGAACATCCAGGGCAGGACATAGAAACAGTGGAGAGTTTCAAATACTTGGGTGTTCACGTCAACAATAAGCTGGACTGGACTCATAACACAGACACTCTATACAACAATGGCCAGAGCCGCCTCCACCTCCTCAGGAGGCTGAGGTCCTTTGGAGTGAGCAGGCCTCTGCTCAAGACTTTTTATGACTCTGTGGTGGCCTCAGCCCTCCTCTACGCTGTCGTCTGCTGGGCCCCTGGCAGCGCAGAGCGGGACAGGAAGAGGCTAAATAAGCTGGTAAGGAAGGCCACTTCTCTCCTGGGTTGCACTCTGGACTCTGTGGAGGAAGTGGCTGAGAAGAGGGTGTTGTCCAAGCTCACATCTATCATGGACAACACCTTCCACCCCCTGCACCAGACTGTGGAGGAGCTGAGCAGCTCCTTTAGTGACAGACTTAGACATTCTGTCTGTAAAAAGGAGCGTTACCGCAGATCATTCATTCCTGCTGCCATCAGATTATACAATGCTGCACAAGTGTAACCATAACTGTAACTGTAATAACCTACGTGCAATAACTAATGTGCAATTCTATTTAATACACTCTGCAATACTACTGAAAGAAATGACTTCAGCTGCTATTACACCTGAATATATGTCAATACACATGTATATAAGTCACAGAGAACGTACATAAGATATCCTCTGCCTTATTTCTATTTTGCATTTTTTTATTCTTATTTTCTTATCTACTTCTTTTTGATCCACTGTATAAACGAGGACACACTGTATATACCTGATGCACCTTGTTCTACTTTTGGCACCTTCTTCTGATTACTGAGCCGATGTGACGTGAATTTCTCCAATGTGAGATCAATAAAGCCAATCTTATCTTATCTTTAAAGGCTACACTAAGGTTATCGTGTTCTGTGTCAGCATGAATGTTAAAATCCCCCACTATAATAACATTGTCAGTATTTAACACCAAATCAGATAACAAGTCTGACAACTGATCCAACAACTGAGAGTAAAGACCTGGTGGACGATACAAAACAACAAACAGAAGAGGTTTTATTGCTTTGCAGTTTGGATGAGGGAAACTGAGGGTTAAATGTTCAAAAGAACTGTAGTTATTAATTGGCCTGGGACTAATTAATAAATCAGACAGAAAGATGGTTGCTACTCCTTCTCTTCCCGTAGATCTGGGAATGTGGAAATTTAAATAATTGTAAGGAGCTGACTCATACTAACGTAGTTCTCTTGTAGCCAGTTTCCTGTGAGACAAAATAAATCTGATTATAAGAAATCAATTCATTAACTAACAAAGTCTTTTAATGGAGAGACCTTGTTTTAATAGACCACATTTAATTGTTTTATTTTTTGGTTCAGGGTGAGCCGTATTGATGTTCATTAGATTTCTATGATTTGCTCCTTTTAGATCCGTCTTTGACCTGTTCAGTTTTGGCCGTGGGAAAGACACCGTCATAATAGGGTAACGGGTGGGTAATAGTACAGAAGCTGCAGAAAGGTGTGTTAAACTACGGCTCTGCTTCCTGGTCTGGACCCTGGGTTGTCAGCATTTTGGATACATTAGGGGACAGAGACATTCAAAAGCTTCTCACCTCTGAATTAAAGAAGTTACAAAGACAAAGATGCATTTTTTCTTTTCTCTTGATTAAAGGTTATTGGTGTGCTTACTTAATTGATAATTATTAATATCCACTACAAGGGCATCATGCTGAGCCTGCCAGGATTTGCATTATCATCTTGAATCTTCCCATTGTGGGACACTGCATTAAACTCTAATTAACCTTTAGACTTATTTAAATAAACTATACAATTATTCTGACTGCAAGTGATAAGAGGGGTAGGAGATGGATAGGTGGGATTTAATTGAAGAGGTTTTGATTTATGATCTGGGATCATAAATCAATCCAAACTTTGTCTACACACCTTTATCCCTCCATACCTGAGAGCTTCCAGTCTCCAGTGTGGATCTTTCAGTCCAGCCGACAGCAGCTTCACTCCTGAGTCTCCTGGATGATTGTAGCTCAGGTCCAACTCTTTAAGATAGGAGGGGTTGGAGTTCAGAGCTGATACCAGAGAAGCACAGCCTTCCTCTGAGACCAGACAGCCTGACAAGCTGGAGACACACAATTCAACACATAATGTTAACATGAGAATGCAGAGCTCAAGAAGCTGCTGCTCAGCTGGTTTTAATAAATATAAACTAGAAATCAAACTGTATTTTGTTCTGTAGGTTATAAAAAGTTAACCTGACTCTCGCCAGCTGTATGTCGCTCCGCCTAGCTTCACTCACATACATCTGGGACCTCTCCCATAGAGAGTGTTTTCTCCAACCAATTTTATTGTCTGGCCAATCAGGACGCAGTGCTGGAGTTTCATAGATGTGACGTAGTGGAGAAGTGAGCGTGACGTGAGACTGTTTTGATAGCAATGGCGGCTCGCATCGAGGAAGCAAGCGTTAACATTGATGCTGCTATTTCTTCTGTGTTGTCCAATCTACCTAATATTGTTTCATTAAAAGAACATCAGGGGACGGCTCTGAAGGCTTTTGTTGGTGGAAATGATGTTTTCACCCTTCTCCCGACCGGATTAGGCAAGTTTTGTTTTCCGGGGCACGTCCCTAGCGGACTCGGACGCGCCCCGGAGCGGTTAGCACAAACCATATTAGGAGGCCTTTAGTCCTCGACGCGGTCGGCCTGGGATCGACTCCGCTTTGCCGCCTGTCTTCTCCCCTCTTCCTGTCAGCTCACTGTCAATAAAACGCGTGCCACTAGAGCCGCAAACACATTTACAAAAAAAAAAATGTTTTGTTTTTTTCCCCTGCGTCGCTCTCACAGCGTCACGGGTTAGCTTCGGTGTGAGTGGTTGAAATAGCACGTCGATAAAGATGACAGACAAGTGGCTTATCCAATCATATGCAAGGATCTTTGATAAGGCCCAGCCTTCAATTAAGGCAATTCCTATGGAGAGGTCCCAGATGTATGTGAGTGAAGCTAGGCGGAGCGACATACAGCTGGCGAGAGTCAGGTTAATAAAAAGTAGCATCTGACACATTTAAACAGCTTAATCCTGACTAGAGCTCCACTGGGATGCAAACTGCAAACTGACACAAACTCTGCAGAAGGTTCTGGCTTTAAGAAACTTCAAACTGGACCTAAAATACCAAAGATAAATTGGTGATCCCAGTAGAACCATTGTTCTGGTGATTAGATCGCTTTAATCTCATTGATGGAGTCAAGAATTGAAGCTGAGATAAAGAATAAAGCAGTGGTTTGGATCAGTGACATTAGCAGAGTATGGTGAGCACATATTTCACACTTGCAAAATCAGCAGAATGTCCTTGAGAAATCTCCCATCTGAGGTCAGATCCAGTCTTTCAGTGCGCTCCCTTTCTTCCACTCTTTATTAAACCTTTCTCCATATTTTCCCCACTTACTGCATCTCTTCTCTTGCTGTCTCATCACTAGTTTCCCTGTCACTATGGGCTCTGGCCTAGGTGTGTTTGGTATGTGCTGAGTCAACTCTGGCAGACGTGATGACCAGGAAACTGGGACATGGAAAGGACAAACTATCTACCACTCATGTTCTGCTTTACTGTGGGAAACTGGGAGATAATTAAATTATTTCTCTCAGAAATAAAGTCAAGCCGAAATAAGCAACTTCACCTTCAAATACAGTGGGTCCTGGTTGTGGAAGTAGTTGAGCAGTCGTGGTGTTGCTTGTGCACAAATTATCTTTTCTGTCTTCTTTTTCTTTTGACTCTTTGTCAGGTTATGGTGGAGCAGGTAGTGACTATATGTAATGCAATAAAAACTAGTCTGATTGTGTTTAAATTAAATACTTCAATCAAATGACATTTTGGGGCCTAATGCATCTTTTTAACAAGCAACTAAATGTCATTCTTAATTTATAACGTATATACTACCGGCGGCGCCCTGACAGCTGTGGCTGCAATGGCTCTCGACAACCTGCGAGGATTTTCAACAAAAATATGCTGCCCAGAACGCTAAAACTATACAACTACTCTCAATTGTTTACGTGGCTTCAGAGTGCTTCAGGCACAAGTCCCAGAGGCCCGCAATGAATCAGACTCGCCGAGCAGCACACTCCGGAGGGGGTGCGCGTGAAGGCGGTGTGACCGGCGGTGGAAGCGTGGCTGAAGTGGGCTAACAGCTAAGCTAAAAGCTAACCCCTACAAACCGCCGCTTCCATTCATCTTGCTCTCCAACTTTCACTCACTGGAAAACAAAATATATAATCTAACTCTTGAACTCTCTGCAAAGAGGGAGTTGAGTAACTGCTGCGCTCTCATCCTGACGGAGACATGGCTTACTTCATCGATACCAGAACGTGGCGTTAGCCTGGCGGAGCTAGCTACTTTCCGCTACGACAGAAACAGTGGACTCAGCAAGAAGGCCAAAGGGGGTTGGCTGTCTGTTTACATGAACAAGAAATGGTGTAAAAATGCCAGATCTCTCACTGGCTGTGTTCTCCGGACATATAGCTTTTGACTGTTAACTGCAGACCTTTCTACCTGCCCAGGGAGTTTACTGTTGTTAGCATCACTGCTGTTTCTGTGCCTCCCAGCGCTAATACTAAATAGGCTATAAGTATTCTCTATTGGACTATCTCCGAGCTGCAATCTGCACACATGCAGGGGGATTTCATCATTGCTGGGGATTTTAACCAGGCCAATATGAAGACTGTTCTCCCTCATTTCTACCAACACATGGATTTTGTGACTCGGGGATAGAACCAGTGTCTGAAATTAACTTCCTGATTCACCAGCCAAGTTGGCCGGTAGATGTAAAAATCAACCGGGCAGGCATATTTTTTACCAGCCAAAATATTAATCCTTACCTCTTAATTTTAACCAAAAATTAAGAGTGAGATTATGTTAATCTTTGGGGGGCGTGGTTGGGGGCGTGGCTGACTGGACCCTGGAAGAGAAATCTTTGTTTCTTACCTTTGATAGAATAATATGAAGTTTAGTATAAAAGGCACAATATGAATTATCAGATTTACATCCAGGTAATAAAAAACACTACAGATTATCACTATTCTATCCATGTTGGTCTCATTTGTGAATGAGGCAGAGTTTCATCAAGCCTATACTGTCCAACATTTTTCCCTCAGCTGCAACACTTAAAGCACGCAGGGGTTCACGCTGCATCTTTACGCTGATCCAGCTGCTGGATAAACAGTGGGGAAAATGCATAAATGAAGACTGTAAAGGGCTCCTTTAGAGGGGAGAGAAGGAAAAATGGGTCTGAGCTGAAGCCCCTGATGTTACAAGTTCCTTAAAATGACCCTTAAAAGTCCGTACCTAAATTACATGTAACGTAATTTTGCGCACCTGAATTCAAGAGCAAGGAACCACGCCCACCGAGGCACCAATGGTTCTGTGTCGTTAAAAACAAAAGAGCATGAAACACAGCTACTGACTCTCCTATTGCCTTTAATTGGGACATTTTGGTACGAGTGGAAGGACATTAAACGTAGTGATTCATGTTTTGAAGGCTGGCCGTTGATAAAAGCACCTGGCTCCGAGGGGGGCGGGGGGCGCAGTGAGAGCGATGAAGCACAGAAACACAGCACACGTAGTTTAAAAAAATGCAGAATAAATAAGAACGAAACTTATAAACAGACTAATTGGCGTTTTAGACTGTATCTGGTTAGCAGAACTGTTTTCTAATCCAGCGTGCAGCCGGTTCTTAATGAACGCTTCATCTAGGAGTCGCTCTCCCCCCTTGCCTCCTGCTCCGCAGAAGGCAGAGTTTAGATCTGGATGGACAGAGCTGTAAACGGGTCATCCGCAGCCCAGATGGGGTGCGAATGCTATTTTTATGTTATTTTTAATTTATTTGGTACAAATATTTACTCACCATGTAGCAGCTAGCCCTCTCAAATTCACTCGCCAAACGGGAAATTTACTCACATTTGGCGACTGGCGAGTGTTAATTTCGGACCCTGGATAGAACAGTATAGACTTGGTTTACATTAGTATAAAAGATGCATTCAGAGCAGCCCCCCGCCCCCACCTCAGCTCTATAGACCACCTTTCTTTGATGCTAATTCCTGCATACAAGCCCCTGCTGATCAGAGCTAAACCCACAGTGAGGAAGGTGAGGGTGTGGACTGGGGGAGCCATGGAGGCACTCCAGGACTGTTTTGAGTGCTCTGACTGGGACATATTCAAAGCTGTAGCAACATATGACAACAAGATCAACATTGATGAGTACGCCATGACTGTGTCAGCCT
Organism: Fundulus heteroclitus; assembly: GCF_011125445.2. Taxonomy (NCBI): domain Eukaryota; kingdom Metazoa; phylum Chordata; class Actinopteri; order Cyprinodontiformes; family Fundulidae; genus Fundulus; species Fundulus heteroclitus. The sequence continues at coordinate 42,381,941 of NC_046380.1, forward strand.
ACATCAACAAATGCATTGAGGACGTCAGCACCACAAAGAACATCATCACCTGGGCCAACCAATAACTCTGGATGATTGAGGAGGTTTGTCACACGCTAAGAGCACAGAACTCAGCCTTCAAGTCTGGTGACAAGGAGGCACTAGGCACTCAGGCTGCGTCCTGAGCCCCCTGTTGTTCACCCTGATGACACATGGCTGCGTCCCCAGGTTCACCACCAATCACATCGTGAAGTTTGCAGACGACACAACGGTGGTGGGCCTGATCAGAGACGCCTTGAAGAACGTGAGGAGAGTGGTGAGGACAGCAGAGTGGATCATCAGGGCTCCTCTTCCCTCCATTAAGGACATTTCATCCCAGCGCTGCGTGTCCCGAGCCCGTAACATTATCAGAGACCCCTTACACCCCCACCATGGACTGTTCCCCTTGCTGCACTCTGGAAAGAGGTTCCGCAGCATCCGCTGCAGGTCCACCAGGTTCTGCAGCAGCTTTTTTCCCTGTTGCCATCAGACTGCTGAACTGTTGAACTCTAACTCGACTCTGCACCACACTTGCATCATACCAACTTTTTATAATCCATTTAAATAGTACACAACTGAACGTTTACTGCATTTTTGCACCATATTATTTTGCACTGCACTGAACTTTTCATATTGATGCCTTTTTGCACCATAAACAAGGAAGAACATTATCACAAAAAAATTTCTTTCTCCAGCATTGTTACATTCCTGTCAATGCTGCACCTTATATTGTAATGTTATCTTACTCCAACTGCAATCTCATTACACTGTCGTAAGCTGTATGCAATGAAATTTCGTTTTGTATACACTCTGTACATACAAAATGACAATAAAGTTTGTCTAAGTCTAATGAGATCTGTGGCTGTTTAGAAAACATCCAGGGCTTCAGACCATTTTAGCAGAATAACACCTTTTTCTTTTCTCTCACTTTTTAAGGCTTCCAGCTCTGCTTTGATAGCTCTGCTTCATCTTTCTCTGTTCTCATCTCTCCTGCTGCTCAATCAGCACACTGCATTCTGGGATATTTATGTGCTGAGCCAGAATAGTCCATTTTAGTAAATGGAAAGGGTAACAGAAGTTGATGATGCATTATGTTACATTTTTCTGTTACTTTTTTGTTGTAAATCTTAATTATTTTATTTGAAACACACAGAAATAATTCAGGGGTACTGTTAAAATGGCTGGGTAACCAGTGGGTCCCACTAATGGTGGGGGACCAGGCGTTTGTTTTCAGCTTCTCTGCATTGAGGTAACATATAGTTGTCTGTAGATGAATAATATAAAAGAATCAGAATATTTATTATTGTCATTGTATACCATGTTACACACACATACAATAAGATTAAAGCCAGCTCCAACCAGTGTCTAATATGAAAATGTCAGATAATCAAAAATATATACAATATACAGCAGTGTTATGTACATTGCAGATATTATGTATGTTGCTGTATAAGTTGTTAAATGTGTGTAAATATTTCAGGACAGAAACTATAAATATTGTACAGTGTCAATATTGCATCATGAATAATGTCTATAAACTTATATTTCCATCATGTTTTAACAGGATGGAGAACTTTGTACCTGAGAGTTTCCAGTCTGCAGTTTGGACTCTCCAGTCCAGCAGAGAGAAGCTTCACTCCTGAATCCTGCAGGTTGTTGTTACTCAGGTCCAGTTCTCTGAGACTGGAGGACTGGGAGCTGAGAACTGAGGACAGAGCTTCACAGCTTCTCTCTGAGAGGTTACAGCCACTCAGTCTGAGGAGACAGGGAGAAAAATCTGCTATTACACAATTCATCAGAAATATTGTTGATTTCTTTACAGTCACCAATGTTCTCCTTGGAAAGATTGATGGATCTGTGTGATTTTACACATCTTTATATTCTCATTAGGATGCCTCCTGGACGCCAGGGAGGCGTCCCCAAGGAGGAAGCGTGTAAAACACATTTAACTTCAACATGAACAGTTTTTTCTAGCTTACTTGATTACATTGATTTTCACAGAGAAACTACATCAAAGATAGTTTTAAGGGAAGAGCGCTCACTATGTCACCTAATTCATGTACAAATCTGATGAAGGTGAGATGTCTCACTCTGAGTAAACATGAAACCCTAAACTTTTTAACTGTTTTTAGCACTGATTTACTAGGACTCATTTTAAACTATTAACTTATTTATTATCTTATTTATGTAATTTATTCACACCATAATTTTATTGCTGTCCTTTAACAAAAAGCAGGTCAATAACAATAATTATTATTGAATCCATTAAAACTGAAAACTATAACAGTAATTATTCTGACACATTTTGTTGGGATGGAGCTCCTGAATGTATTTCATTCTTCAAAGTGTTCACAAAATAAAACCTTTGAGAATCACTCCTATATGGTGAATCTGTGCCTGGTTTCTATTCATAGGGAATAACAGTCAGACAAAAGTTAACAAATCTATCACTAAACTAACATTTTCATCATGTTTTAGCAGGTAATGGACAGAAATCTGGTCTCACCAGGATGGAGAACTTTGTACCTGAGAGTTTCCAGTCTGCAGTTTGGACTCTCCAGTCCAGCAGAGAGAAGCTTCACTCCTGAATCCTGCAGGTTGTTGTTCCTCAGGTCCAGTTCTCTGAGACTGGAGGACTGGGAGCTGAGAACTGAGGACAGAGCTTCACAGCTTCTCTCTGAGAGGTTACAGCCACCCAGTCTGAAGAGACAGGGAGAAAAATCTGCTATTAAACAATTCATCAGAAATATTGTTGATTTCTTTACAGTCACCAATGTTCTGATGGTGCACTTGTACCAGGTATGCACAAGTAGGTCTTGGCCAGGTCGGCCAGGAGAGGAAACTCAGCCTGGTGAGCTTTCCACCATTCTAACACCTTACCACCCAGGCTCAGAGATACAATATCTCTGTACTTCCTGATTTCATCATTGGCTAGCTCTTTGGATGTTTTCTTCCTGACACTTTGATCCTCAGTGAATAAAGGTCAGACAAAAGTTAACAAATCTATCACTGAACTAACATTTCCATCATGTTTTTAACAGTTAATGGACAGAAATCTGGCTTCAAAAGGATGGAGAACTTTGTACCTGAGAGTTTCCAGTCTGCAGTTTGGACTCTCCAGTCCAGCAGAGAGAAGCTTTACTCCTGAATCCTGCAGGTTGTTGTTACTCAGGTCCAGTTCTCTGAGACTGGAGGACTGGGAGCTGAGAACTGAGGACAGAGCTTCACAGCTTCTCTCTGAGAGGTTACAGCCACTCAGTCTGAGGAGACAGGGAGAAAAATCTGCTATTAAATAATTCCATCAGAAATATTGTTGATTTCTTTACAGTCACCAATGTTCTCCATGGAAAGATTGATGGATCGGTCTGATTTTACACGTCTTTATGTTGCCTTTTGTTGTGAACTGGTTCATTATAAATAAACTGAAGCAACATGAATCATTATTTACCTCATTAGCAGATTTCTCACTATCAGAAATAAAAGCAGCAACAATCTGTGCCCTTACAGAGCTTTGTTGGAGGCTTTAACCACTGGCAGCAGCCTCAGGAGAACCTCCTCTGAAGCAGAGTATTTCTTCAGGTCAAACACATCCAGATCTTCTGCTGATGACACTAAGATAAAGATCAGAGCTGACCACTGAGCAGGAGACAGTTTATCTGTGGAGAGACTTCCTGAACTCAGAGACTGTTGGATCTTCTCCACTAGAGAACGATCATTCAGTTCATTCAGACAGTGGAACAGATTGATGCTTTTCTCTGCAGACACATTCTCACTGATCTTCTTCTTGATGTGCTTAACTGTTTCCTGATTGGTCTGTGAGCTACTTCCTGTCTGTGTCAGCAGACCTTGTAGGAGTCTCTGATTGGTCTGCAGTGAAAGTCCCAGCAGGAACCGGAGGAACAAGTCCAGGTGTCCATTTGGACTCTGTAAGGCCTGATCAACAGCTGTCTGATGAAGAGACTTTAGTTTCGTTTTCTTAGAAAATAAAGACCACTTAGATGTTTGTGTTTTTTTCATCAGGTTGACACCAGAGGTGATGAAGGTCCGATGAACATGAAGAGCAGCCAGAAACTCCTGGACACTCAGATGGATGAAGCAGAACACCTTGTCCTGGAACAGCCCTCTCTCCTCTCTAAAGATCTGTGTGAACACTCCTGAGTACACTGAGGCTGCTCTGATATCGATGCCACACTCTGTCAGGTCTGATTCATAGAAGATCAGGTTTCCTTTCTGCAGCTGATCAAAAGCCAGTTTTCCCAGAGACTCAATCATCTTCCTGCTCTCTGGACTCCAGTGTGGATCTGTTTCAGCTCCTCCATCATACTTGACCTTCCTCACTTTGGTCTGAACCACCAGGAAGTGGATGTACATGTCAGTCAGGGTGCTGGGCAGCTCTCCTCCCTCTCTGGTCTCCAACACGTCCTCCAGAACCGTAGCAGTGATCCAGCAGAAGACTGGGATGTGGCACATGATGTGGAGGCTTCTTGATGTCTTCATGTGGGAGATGATCCTACTGGCCTGCTCCTCATCTCTGAATCTCTTCCTGAAGTACTCCTCCTTCTGTGGGTCAGTGAACCCTCTGACCTCTGTCACCATGCCAACACACTGAGGAGGGATCTGATTGGCTGCTGCAGGTCGTGTGGTTATCCAGAGGCGAGCAGAGGGAAGCAGTTTCCCCCTGATGAGGTTTGTCAGCAGAACATCCACTGAGGTGGACTCTGTAGCATCAGTCAGGATCTCCTGGTTCTGGAAGTCCAGAGGAAGTCGACTCTCATCCAGACCATCAAAGATGAACAGAACCTGGAAGTGTTCAAAGCTGCAGATTTCTTTGGTTTCAGTAAAGAAGTGATGAACAAGGTCCACCAAGCTGAACTTTTTCTCTTTCAGCGCATTCAGCTCTCTGAAGGTGAATGGAAATATGAAGTGGATGTTCTGGTGGGCTTTGTCTTCAGCCCAGTCCAGAGTGAACTTCTGGGTTAAGACTGTTTTCCCAATGCCAGCCACTCCCTTTGTCATCACTGTTCTGATTGGTTGATCTCTTCCAGGTGGGACTTTAAAGATGTCTTCTTGTCTGATGGTTGTTTCTGGTCTGTGTGGTTTCCTGGATGCTGTTTCAATCTGTCTGACCTCATGTTCATCATTGACCTCTCCAGTCCCTCCCTCTGTGATGTAGAGCTCTGTGTAGATCTGGTTCAGAAGGGTTGGACTTCCTGCTTTAGCGATCCCCTCAAACACACACTGGAACTTCTCCTTCAGACCAGATTTAAGTTTAGGTTGATAAACCGCAGCAAAATGTTCTAAATGAACACAAAAATTGAAATCAGGAAGGAAACCAAATGATCTTCTGAAGATGATGTGAATTAATGTGATTCCATCTCTTCAGACATCAGTAAATGTGTGATTTATCCATCAGGTTAAATCTTTGTAGAAATCCTCTTACTGCTGTGCAGACGGTCAGCCAGCTCCTCCTGCTTCATCCTCCTCAGGAAGTTCAGAGTGATCTTCATCAGAGCCTCTCTGCTGCTCCTCCTCTGCTCTTCATCCTCACCTTCCAACACCTCCTCATCATCTCTCTGACTCTCTGAGCAGTCTGGGTCATCTGGACTCAGAACCTTCTGGATCTTCTTCAGCTCCTTCTTCACAAAAGTGACAATGTTGTCCTCCAGCAGCTGGAACAGAATAATATATGAAGGACACCTCAGACTGAGATCATGGATCCAAACATCAGAACCATGTTGGACAGACTGACGGTCCACTGGTCCACAAAGTCCAGCATGGAGACAACTGAACAGAACCCATGGAAAAGTAGTTGTTGTACATGTACAGACCATAAATATGGAGTCCAGCTGGGTTTGATGCTGCCGGGCAGACGGACCTCTGGGAACCTCTGAGTTCTGCTGGTCCACTCTGTGGAGGAACCAGAACAATTAGGAAGGAAGGAAATATTCATCCAGCAGTTTTCACAGATGAAATCACCAAGAGCTTCACAGTAAAAGTCCTTAAAACAGTAAAACTGAGCATCAAATTAACACGATACAAATAAGTTATAAAGAGGAAGATGAGATAAATGGATCAATTCAATTCAATTCAATTTTATTTATATAGCGCCAAATCATGAAACATGTCATCTCAAGGCACTTTACAAAATCAAGTTCAATCATATTATACAGATTGGTCAAAAATGTCCTATATAAGGAAACCAGTTGATTGCATCAAAGTCCCGACAAGCAGCATTCACTCCTGGGGAACCGTAGAGCCACAGGGAGAGTCGTCTGCATTGTACATGGCTTTGCTACAATCCCTCATACTGAGCAAGCATGAAGCGACAGTGGGAAGAAAAACTCCCCATTAACGGGAAGGAAAACCTCCGGCTGAACCGGGCTCAGTATGAACGGTCATCTGCCTCGACCGACTGGGGTTACAGAAGACAGAGTAGAGACACAACAAGAGAGACCAGAAGCACCCAGTAGACATTTTAAAAAGTGGGTCTTGAACTGGGACTTCAAACTGTCCACACTGTCAGCAGATCTGATGCTGGTGGGGACAGTGACCCAGAGCTTGGAGACAGTGGAGGTGAAGGTTCTGTCCACACAGGTCTTCAGGACAGTGTGTGGGACATCCAGCAGGTTCTGATGACTAGATCTGAGGTGGTGTGGACCTGGAGGAGGTCTGAGATATGTGGCTGTGGTTCCATGTAAGGTTCTGTCCTGGATGTGATGGTGAGTATTTTAAAATGGATCCTGTAGGTCCCTGGAAGCCAGTGAGCTCACATTATATCTGTCCACACAGAGACAATCAGAAGGTAAAGGTCCATGAAGGACATCTGGATGTGAGCAGAGAACCAGAGGATCCAGGTAGTTGGAGATGTTTAATGTTCCTGCTGATCCACTAAGAACTAGCAGAACCTCTGATGGTCCACTTCAGCTCAGCTTGGTTCCACCAACCACATGATGAAGCTTTCCTTCCCTGCTGAACTGCTCTCACAACGCACACAGGAACCAAGTCTTGATGGGTCAGACTGGCTCTACCAGCTATTTCCCAGCGGGTCGTGGAAATGTGATCCACTGTTAGTCTGACATGGAGCCAGGAAGCAGCAGAACCTCCTGATCAGCATCAACACTCCAGACATGAAGACATGAAGGTGTTTTCATCAGAACAGGGCAGCTGATTTCTGGAGATAACGGATCAAACCTCTGTCTGCAGATAGAACTGGAACATCTGAGAGCTCACTGGGAGGAACTGGGTTTCTGTTCTTGGCTCTTAAAGAAATGGAACGGGTCACTTCCAGAACCTCAGACCCCGACTGAGGAGACCGGTCCATACTAGGGTGGTGATTGGCTAAAATATCACAACATGATTCCTTGCAGTGAAATCAGGATTTTATTAGTTTCCCAAAGTAACAATAAAGCGGTTGAAGAAAGATCTAGAGAAGCATTTACACCAGAGCAGTTCTGGACCCATTTCACAGTTACAGCAGTTAGATACAGCTCACCTCTCTGAGGATGCAGGTCCAGAAGGTTTAAAGTCAATCAATTCACCCTTTGACCAGTCGCTCTTAAAGGACACACAGCTGGGTTCTGGTTCTGGTTGATGTCTTTCTGTCAGTCTCTTTGGAATCCTGTCAGAAGAAAACTTATTTTAGTACCTACATAGAGAGACCAGATGGTTCTGTTCGTCTGGGTCGTATTTAGACAGAAAATAAATGTAAAGATTCTTCCATAAGTGTCTGATCAGCCGTCCTTCTTTCTAGGATGAATAACGTTGAACTAGGGCTGGGCAAGTTAACGCGTTAATTTCGAGTTAATTCATTAGACTATTAACGCGATATTTACTTAAACGCATGTTGCTCACATGCTTTTATTTTGTGAAGGTCTGTTGCTGCGGTGTAGGGGTTTGAATCAGAACAGTAGGTGGCGATAATGCGCCAATAACCTCGCTGTCAGCCCAGCCTCAGATTCAAAGAGGAAGGAAGGTGCTGGCCGGAAAAAAACAAAGCCGACATGGGGAAGGCGGTGTTTCCCGCAGGAATTTGTTTAGGCGAGGCGGTGAGTTGGCGGTCGGAACAAGTTTTGTGCGGAGCAGGCGGAGCGGGGTCTGCATCGACGCCGTCGGTGAAGTCGCTTCTCGTTTCAAAGTATCCTGTATTTTCCCTGCCATTCACTATATGCACGCGAGAAAGCAACAACAAAAAAAACGCGTGTTAACGTCAAATAAACATGCAAGGATATCGAGTTAGCAAACATTTCAGTTTAAAGTTCTTCCAGCAACGAATATGACAGAAACAAGTTAGTTGTAACCACTGCCAAGTTAAACTTACCTCAGAAATTGACTGTTTTTGGTAGATTTTTCCCCATAAAGAGAATTCCCTGTCAGTGGCAATAAGCTTTAATTTATTATTATTGCTATTTTTTGTTTTACATGTTTAAGTTGAGCTTTAAACTAAATATGTGTTACTGATAAGTGCTACAAATGTTACAACACTTTTGTTCATATGGCAGCAGAACATTAATATAAAAGTGCTCTTTACACTACTTTTGAATTCATTCTTGGAGTTTGTAAATACAATGCGATTAATCATGATTAATCAGGCAAATTATGCGATTAATCGCCATTAAATATTTTAATCGTTGCCCAGCCCTACGTTGAACACATGTTGGTCATCAAGATCCAGGAAATGTTCTGAAAGTTGGTGAGTTTTTCCAGATGTGTCCTGCTGGAACCCAGAGCTCTAAGCAACAGGCTGGTGTCACTCAGCTGGTTGTGCAACACTGACTTGCTGTTTGTCAGAACCCACTGGTACCATGCTGAGCTGCTCTGTTCAGTCTGGATGAAGCAGCAAAGAGGAACAGCAGCAGCTTCAGGACCACTTGGTCTCTTCTGGCCTGATATAGTGAGAACGCTGTGTGAAAAGGGCTCTGGACACTTAGAGATGCTGATCTCACCTCTGAGCGTGGCTCTGGCTCTCAGCTTCCCCACACAGAGTGGTTTTAGAGGGAGGGACTCCCTCCTCTCTGTCCTCACACTGATCCATGCTGCTGAATTCACATCCACATCAGCTCACACACACTTTCTACCTTCACCTGCAGAGGAAACACAAATCATTCATCTGCACATCAACTCTGATCATCCTTTACATCATTAGTGCTGGAAAAAGATCAGCTGCTCCTCCTCTGATTGGCTCTTCTTCTCTGCTTCATATCAGTGTCAGTTGAATGCAGTCAGACAGCAGTGAGAGGCAGAGGAAGCTGCCATCAGCTGCTGTACTTCTACTATCAGTCCACTAGATGGAGCCATGGAGCAACATTTCATCCACTGACACTGATTCACTCTGACTGAACATCAGCAACTATTTTATTTCACAATCATCAAACTCTATAAGTGGATTATCTGCTGCATCAAAGCTGAACTATTTAATAATCTGACTGAATCAAACACATTTTAACATTGATGTTATTTTATTTTGAAAGGACTCAGGAAGCAGCAGGAAGCTGTTGTGTCTGACTTTAATGGGAGACCAGAGTTTGATTCTTGCTCCAAATCTCTAGAAAAGCTCAGATCTCCATATCTGCTCCACTCAGACGTAGAAACATTCAGATCAATGATAAACATTTAAGTTTTTTCTTCATCAGATTTTGTTGACACATCTGACATGTTCATGTGTTTTTATTTATTGATTTATTCCTATTTATTCTAATTTATTCAGTGGAATATTTGGTTCCCTTGCTTGGCTAAACTCTAGAGGACTCAAACTCACTTTTACTGGTTTTATTCTGACTATTAATAAACCGGACCTTTGACTGTTGGACCTCCTGAGTGATCTAAGGAGCTGTAATCTGTCGAGTTAGCAGCAATCTGATTGGTTGTTAGAACCAGATGGACTCTGACCCGGCACACCCTCCATATAAAATACATTCACACCGTAAACATCAGCTGCTGGTGCTGAAGAAGAAGATTTGCTCACATTTACCAAAATGGAGCCAGAGCCAGAGAAGTGGAGCCACAGTGAAGTCCGGGCTTTATTGGACCTGTGAGCATCAGGAGAAAAACAACATGAGGTTGAAACAATGGAGGCAAAAAGTGAGACACCTGAAGCAGGATCATAAAGGTCAAAGGTCACAATAACCAGAGTGGATCAGATAGGAAGAGCAGTAAATGGTTTATTTCACTGAACTCGGTTCTGAGGCGTCAGCAGCTTTTAATCCCAAAGTCCAACAGAGATAAAGTGGAACCAGATGATTGGACCTGGATCCGTCTCTGATGTTCAGACTAGAAACTAGCTGCACATGAGGATGAAAACAGACTAAATGAGGGTTTACCGCAGATGGTAGATGGACTTCTGTCAGCCTTTGTTAATGGTCCAAACATCCAGAACCACAGCAGGTTCTAGTAGCTATGATCCAGTACAGTGAACTAACTGGTTCTGATGCTCTGCTGCTGTTCACTCATTTCTACATTCAGCCATTCATCACTGGTCAACATTCACTTCTAGATGAACTGCTTCATTTCTTGGGTTCTGGTCCAAACTTTAGTCATTTAATCAGGATGTTTTATCCAGAAAGTTCTGGAGCAGCATCCCGGACTCCTGGAAGGACTTCTGGGTTTAAAATAAGCTGCAACATTCAGCCAGGAGACCCGGTTCCTCCAGAATCATTGATTTTAGCCACAGTTTCTCTCTCTGCTCATTAAAATGATCAGAACTCAGTAATATAACAGTTTTTCTAACAGCAGATTAAACTCAGTCCCAAAGCTGATGATGCTTCTGTGTTAATAAACAGCAGCTCCATGGTCCACATGACTGGTACCGTTGGGTCCAAAGCATCAGGAAGATCTCTCAGCACCAAGAAAAGGGAACTACTTCCTGTTGACACCAGCTCAGACTCCTCTGCTTCATCAGCTGGAGCTGAAGTTCAGAACTTTGGATCAACAGGTTCTCAGAGTTCTGCTAGAAGGAGGACCAGAACATGTTGAGCTGTAGAGCAGATATGAGACCATGCCTCAGCCTCTGCTTCAGAACCGACCCACTAGATCTGGTCGGGTAGTTCAGTGTGAAGCAGCAGGCCTCTCCAGGTCCATTTCTCCATGCTGATCCCTTCCTGTGTCACTAACAGCATTAAAAAGCAAACTCACTTCTTTTAGTTTTTATGCAGAAATCAAAGCATCAGAAGATCCCAGCTGGTGACAGAGTTTAAGAAGGTGGACATCAGAGCGTTGGACCTGAAACTGGACCAGAACCATTAATATTAACTGGATCAGAACCAGTTTGAGCTCCAGATTCTCTGTGGTTTCATGAACAAAGATCTTTGTTTAATGAAACTTTAGTTTGAAACATGAATTTAAGGAAAACAATGTTCCCAACAAGTTCTTAAACTCCTCAGACTCTTCATTTAGGAAATAAAATACTAACTAATAATTGTCCCTCATGGGTCAAACACTGTGGAACAACAGACTGATCACCTTTAGCAGCAAATCAACCTTTAAGTCTCATTACTGCAAATGTTGTTTTATTCATAGATTTATTAGATCAATGTTAAACTTTTGGATCGTCTGACTTTTAATGAATTCAAATCTAAAATATTGATTCTGAAAACCTTAAAGCTGTTAACATTTCCTGGTCTGATTGGACCCACCTTCAGGTCTTCAGCTGTTCTTCAATCTGCTCTCTGAACAGCAGATATTTTACAGCTGCCATAAACAACAGGCTGGAGAAATATCAGAACCAGAACCTCAGAAGTTCTGCTTCAGTCACTCTGAATTTATCAAACCAACCATCGTTCTTAAAGGGAAAGAAACACATTTTAAGACGATCCACAAAGTTTAAGGAGCTGCAGAACCTCTAAAGAGACGGTTCAGGTTTCAAGTGGACCTTTGTAACTTTAGCAGAACAGCAGCAGAACCTTTAGATCACATGTTTTTCTCAGAGTCCAGAGTTTCTGGTTGGAGGTTGAAAGGTGGTTTTAACTCAACATGAAGGACGTTCCTGTCTTTAAGCTCCCAGATATTTAGATTTTAGACGGATCATCTGGAGCCGTGAAGCTCTGATTGGGTCGACAGAGTTCTGCTCATCTAAACATCACATCTGAACATCAGCTGTTCATCATGTTGTTTGGTTCCAGTTCATCAATAATCTAATAATCCTGTAGATTAGTCTTCAGACAGCAGAGATGAAACTTTGTGCTGAAATCAGAAGTGAACATGTTCTCCAGACATCAGAGAGCAGAAACAAAGAGGAAAGTTCCTCAAGACAAAGTTCTGGTAGGAAACAAAGCAAACTTACAGTTTGTTCAGACGCTCCAAAGTGCTGAAGAACAAGATGTGAACCACTGAGACACAGGTGAGCTGCTACCTGGAAGGAGGCGGAGCTTCAGCTGTGATGGAGGTGGGACAGGTAGGAGGGCGGGGCAGCAGCAGGAGCAGCAGTGGAGTTCCTGGAAGCTTCAAGGTTCAAAGTTCTATAATAAGATATGGGAAGTGGGTATTTTACCTATGGCATGGAAAGAAGCAATCATAGTTCCAATCTTAAAGCCAGGTAAAGAGCAGTCAAATCCAGCAAGTTACAGACCCATTGCTTTAACTTCTCATATTTGTAAAATAATGGAGAGAATGGTAAATGAAAGATTGAGCTACTTTGTTGAAAAGAGGGGATATTTATCAAAATGTCAAAGTGGATTTAGAAAAGGGAGAAGCACTATGGATCCTTTACTTTGTTTAGAACATGAAATCAGAAAAGGGCAAGTTAACAAGGAGAGTCTAGTGGCTGTTTTCTTTGATATAGAGAAAGCTTATGATATGATGTGGAAAGATGGACTGTTAATTAAATTGAAAAAAATGGGAATTAATGGATCAATGTTTTATTGGATAAATTTTTTTTTTACAAGATAGATCAATACAAGTAAGAATAGGACAACAATTGTCAGAAAAGTTTTTTGTGGAGAATGGTACACCTCAGGGAAGTATAGTGAGTCCTTTGTTTTTTTCTATTATGATTAATGATATGTTTGACAATTTGGAGAGTGGAATGGGGTTTTCTTTATTTGCTGATGATGGAGCAATGTGGAAGAGGGGGAAAATTTTAAAGTACATTGTTAAAAAGATACAAGAAGCAATTAGTATTATAGAAGACTGGTCATTTAAATGGGGGTTTAAAATTTCTATAGATAAAACAAAGACTTTATTTTTTACAAGGAAGAAAGTAACTGAAGATTTAAAACTGCAAATATATAATCATGAATTAGAAAGGGTAAGGGAATTTAAATTTTTGGGTTTATGGTTGGATGAAAAACTTACTTGGAAAAATCATATTAAAAAAGTAATGAATAAGTGTAAGAGAGTTTTAAATGTAATGAGGTGTTTGGTGGGAAGTGAATGGGAAGGCATTGAAATCAATATATACTGGGTTAATAAGGTCTGTATTTGATTTTGGAAGTATTGTATTTGGATCAGCATCAGAAACACTTTTAAAAAAATTAGATAGTATTCAGTATCAAGCCTTGAGGTTATGTACAGGAGCAGTTAGAACAACTCCAACTTCAGCCTTGCTAATAGAAATGGGAGAGATGCCACTTAATCTTAGAAGATTACAGTTAAAGACCACTTATTGGTGTAATTTAAAGGGCCATGATGGAAATCATCCATGTAAAGAAATTTTAAAATCTAGTTGGGAAAAAGAAAAGAAGAAATTAATTTCTTTTTGATGGGAGATAGAAAATATTATAAAAGATTTTGGTTTTTCAGATATAAATATTAGTCAAACAGTTCCTCTTTTGCCAGTTTACCCATCTCTATTTCATAATAATGTTGTTGATTTGACTTTGTTGGAGAAAAGGAAAGTAGAAAACATTTCATATCCATATTTGGTTCAATCATATTTAGATAATAAGTACTATGGATATGTCCAAGTTTTTACAGATGCATCTAAAAACTCAAATAGCAGTAATGACGTGTCTTTCATTGTTCCAGAATTCAGAGTTAAAAAATGTAAAAGAATTACTGATGGAGTATCAGTTTATACTGGAGAGATGATGGGAATCATTTTAGCTTTAGGATGGATTGAGGAAGTACGTCCATTAAGAAGCATAGTTTGTTCTGATTCAAGTTCTTCATTATATTCATTGAAAAATAATCACGCTATTAGTAGACCGGATCTTTTATTAGAAATACAGTTAATAACTTATAGAATTCAAGCAATGGGTTTATTAGTTATATTTACATGGATACCGTCACATATAGGAATAAGAGGGAATGAGTTGGCAGATAAATATGCAAAACAAGCTTCAAAATATAGTGATATTGATATATTAGTTCCATTTAGTAAAGAAGAAATCAAATCTATTATTAAACAAAAGGTTAAGGAAAGGTGGCAGAGACAGTGGGAGGAAGATAGAACTGGTAGATGGCTGTATAGTATTCAAAGAAAAGTTGGTGCAATGAGGAGAACAGGACGAAATAGAAAGGAGGAAACAGTTATATTTAGGTTGTGTTTTGGACATACAAGGTTAAACAGTAATTTATTTAAAATAGGAAAACATCGAAATGGAAGTTGTGATTTTTGTGGTCAAGAAGAGACGGTAAAACATGTTTTGTTGTTCTGTTCAAAATATTCTGTTGAGAGAAGGAAATTAGTCGGTAAGAAAATAAATTACAGTTAAATTTACAAGATATTTTAGGAAAAATTTCTACTTCTAAAGATATAAGTTATTTAATTAATTATCTCAAGAAAACAAAATTGATAGAAAAGATATAAGTTGTTTTTTGTTTTGCTTTGAGGGGGGTGTTTAAAGTTAGCGTCCCGATCCACACTCCATTCCAGTAGATGGCGGTAATGCACATCTAAAAGTTGCTTGCCAACCGCCATAAAAAAGAAGAAGAAGAAGAAGGTTCAAAGTTTCTTTCTTCTCTTCAAGGAGCAGTTTGGTTTGCAGCTGCCAGGAAGACATCAGGACAGAAAACAACAGTCACTAAACACCAGCTTCATCTGCTGCTTCTCCTGCAGAACGCTGAGAGCTGCTGGAAGCGGCTGCTTCTCCATGGTGGCAGTGTGTAGCTGCGTCCTGAATGATCCAGTAGTTTAGCTGCACATCTTCAGCCTGCAGCTGGTTCTGGTGTTTAACAGGAAGTGAGCCGTGCCGGCAGCTCAGAGAAAACCTTCCAGCAGATTCATTCAGATCAGGTCCACATTAAAACAAGGCAGCTCCCAGTCAGAGTGCTGCAGCTTCTGCTTGATGCTTTGTGTGCACGCTGCTTTCTGCACACAGCACCAATGTGGGCTTCAGAGGTTCTGTCCGTCTGGGTCCAGAGGTGTTTCTCCAGCTTCACTCCTTCAACAGACGCATTCTTCCTGAAAACAGAGGAGGACAGTCGGCTTCTTCCTCACATCACTCACAGCTCTTTAGTTTTCACCACATTGATGTTTAAAAAGGAGGAACTGCTCCATCTGACACCTTCCTCCACCAGGAGACCCGGTTCTGATGGATCACTGCTGGGAACGGACACAAGGACAGAACCTCCTGCAGGTCTAATAATGTAGCAGCCTCTGCCATGGCTTTGACCATCATTAGTGTAGAAAACAAAGAACAGAGGAGAAACCACTGTTAAAAAGTCTCAGAGTTAAAAAGTCCATCAGCCACCAGATCAGAACAGAGTCCAAGTTCTAGAGGTTCTGGAAGCGTTCTGCTAAAATGTGGAGCTGGATGGGATTAAAAGCAGAAGAGAGGTCCATAAAAAGGGAACCAACAAGGTCCTCTGCTTCCTCCAGATGTTTCAGAGCAGCTTTCAAAGTGTCCCTGTCTCACCATCCAGTCCTCGACCCGTCCTGGAAGCAAACTGCAGGAGGTCCAAACTGTCCTGACCCGGTTCCATCAGGTCGTCCTTCAGCAGCTTTTCTAATGCCTTCAGAACCAGAGAGCTGAGAGGTTCTGGACTGAAGACAGCGAGTGTCTCTGAGCTTTAGATCTTAGCTCAGGGAACAATTACTGAGGGGGAGTGGTGGCCCAGTAGTTAGAGCAGAACTCTTGGTTCTGATAAGGCTGCTAGAACCTGGAGCAAACCTGAGCAATACCCTTAACCCCCGATTGTTCCCTGGGTTCTGGAGAAGCTGCCCGCTGCTCCCTAAGGGATGGTTAAATGCAGAAGACAGATTTCACTGTAATGTAAAATTGTAACTTCAAATAAAGATTTCTTCTTCTTCAGAACTGGACCAGGTTCTGCTGCAAAGCCGACTGAAAGGTCCAACTAAAAATGTCTGCTAGCTACAAAGAACCATTTTCCACACATTTCCTCGGGTCCCATCTGGACCAGGACTTTTCCTTTCTTTGACTCCTTGGAAAGGTTCCAGCTCTATACACTTATTAATGGACCGGTTCTGTTCAGGGTCCAAATCAAAGTTTAGGAAAACAAACATCTCCTCATCAGAATAATGAACATTAAAATGATTAATTGAACATTGATAACGTTAGAAAGGTCCAGATTGATTCTCCCAGTCAAGGAGTGGTTCTGGTTCTTTGGCTGCATCTCCATCATGTTCTTCTCACCATCCCATCCAGAACCGGACCTGTTGGTGTTCAGCAAACACTCAGCTTTGTCCTCATATCTGGACTTTGGAAGGTGAAGCTCCTTTTGGCCCATTTCCACAGTTCCCTGTAGAGCGTCATGTCCTCCTGGATGAAACAGAGATTTCTCTGGTCATTGTGGTTCTGACCCGGTTGGTGAGCCAAACTTCATTATCTGGAGAAGTGAGGATGGATTCCTGGAGGAAGACCATCTCCTCACAGAACCAGACGTCTGCAGATCCGGTTTCTGTCCCTTCACCAAGATCCACAGTGAGATGTTTAAAACCATCCCAGTCAGTGGAAGAGAAGCGGTTCTGGAGACACGGAGTGGACTCCTCCATGAGGTCCAGAACTGTTTTTCAGGTCAGCAAGAACCCAAAAAGATTAGAGAGGCAGTCTGTGCTCCCAGAACAAGTTCAGAACCAAAGGAGTCTCCAACTAGAACTGGTTTTGACTAAATGTCCCAATTCTGACAAAAAACACAAAAGCTGAGAAGAAATTGTGAAAGAAAGGAGAAATAATTGATGTCTTGATATAATCAATCAAAAATGAACTATTTAAAGATCCAGATTTAAAGAATCTATATAGACTGAGCCGTTGACATCTGGCCAAACTGTCTCAGTTCTTCCTGCAGCAGCGTCCAGACACTCCCGTCTCCTCCCTGCAGCTGAACACCTGACCCAGATAATGAGCTGCTGGAAGTCTGAAAGTCTGCTAACAGAGACAGAGACAAGATGGCCGCCTGGACAGCAGGGTTTGTTAGAGCTGCTGTGGAATGTACCTCTAGTTAATGTCGTCTGACTTTCTTCACCTCTGCTAAACCTAAGTTTTACTAACCTGATCATGACTTAGGTACAAAGAAAGCAAGAAAAGAGCCAAAGCCCAGAAGAAGACACAAAGAAAGAGAAAAGCTCAGCTACAAGGACCATGACTATGCATCAGACATGGAGACTGGAAGAGGCGGAGGAGGGAATCGTGTTCTCCACCATACGGCACAATTGATTCAAACTCCTTCCAAGGAGCTCATGCTCACAAAATAACGACACAAAACACAACAATGGAGAATCTACTGGAAGCCGTTCAAGCTTTACACCTGAGATTTGACCCTCAGGATGAAAAGATGGCCGACACGAAGACAAAGCTGAGCCAAAACACGGTCATGATCAGTAGTCTGGCCAAGGCTCTAGAGTTTAATGCTGCTGAAGTGAAAGATTGTAAGGAGAAGATGGCTGTTATGGAGTCGGAGGTGTCAGTTCTAGCAAAGGAAGTCAATGAGCTCCAAGTTAACTGGAGAGAACTGGATGGTTATGAACCAAGATGGAAGCTGAGGATCAGAGGGATGAAGGAGACGATGGGGGAAAACATTCAGCAGGACGTGGTTCACCTCCTGGGGAAGATTGTTGCAGAATGGGCTGAGAGGATGGATGAATACGTTGATACGGTTCATGGGCTGGGGAAGAAGGAGGAGAAGCCAACCCGCCAGATTATTCTACAGTTTACCAAACGGCAGCATAGAGACGGCAAAAGGAAAATTACTAAAACGTCTCCGCTCTGGGAGTCCACTGGTGTCCGTTTTCCAGAAGATCTGATGAAGGAGGAGCGGCTGGAGAGAGAAACTGTGGCCCCAGATTCTTCAGGCGAGGAAGGCAGGGGACCGGGCCTTCTACCACGGCCCGTTAGGATCCATAAACGGGCGACCCATTTATGCCAAGGACTAAAAGATTTAAAGGTGTTTTCTAAACATGCTGCTGAAGATAGTTTTACAATAAGGCTGTCATTTGTTTTTGTTTAGAAACTAGAGGGATATACACCCTATTCCTTTTCTACCTAAAATAGGAAAACAGTTATTAGCTTTACTTTTTCCAAAGAGCTGTTTTTTGGTGTGTTCTGATATTTTCTTAAGCTGTTATTGTTCAAACAGCGTTGCTGATGCTTAAAACAAATCTGTCTTTTATTTCTCTGAATGCAAGAGGACTCAGGGACAATGTGAAAAGGAAAGCATTATTTTTATTTTGTAAAGGACAAGGAGCAAACTGCACTTTTCTGCAGGAAACACACTGATGTGACACAGACGCCACCTAGTGGTCAAAGCAGTGGGAGAAAGGATGTTGTTGAGCCTCGGTTCTAAAGGTTCTAAAGGTTCTAATGGTTCTGGAGGTGGAGCGTCTGTTTAATAGATGACCTGGAAAGGTTGTTGTCTCCAGAGTTGATGAGCTCAGTCACTGGATGGTAGTTCTGTTAAATGTTGAAGGATATTTTGTTATATTGGGGGAGAGGTGGCCTAGTGGTTAGAGCATTGTGTTCCAGAGTTTCTGGGTTCAACTCCCACAGACTGCCACTCTGGGCCCCTGAGCAAGATCCTTAACCCCAGATTTCTCCCTGGATGCTGTGATAGCTGCTCACTGCTCCCTAAGGGATGGATTAAATGGAGAGAACAGATTTCATTGGAATGTATGTTACAATTAAGATGATTATAATTATTATATATTTATGGATATGTCAACACTAATCAGAAAAAGTTGCTAATGTTAAAGCTAACTGATGTTATTTCTAACACAAATGATCCAAACATGTCAGTGATGGTAAAAAGTGAGCAGAACCACAGTCAGTTCTAAGCTTTCATTTATCAGGACATGAATAAAAGATCATCTGTTCCTCAGCAGCTCTTAAAATGAGGGAAATACAACAGCAGCACAGATTCCATTGGGTCATTATTTAGTGAACAGAACCAGAAGCAGAACCCTGAAGCAGTGAGTGAAAAACTAAGTCCATCCTTTCTGCTTCCACAGCAGGTCAGAGGCTCAGTAGCTGCAAGGAGCTGCTGATCACATGACAATCTGCACTTTAACCATTTTTAGCCCTTTAACACTAAACAACAATTAGTTGATGCTTTGGTGGAATTATGGCATCAAAACAGAAACAGAAAAACAAGATAAAAACCAAGAATCCACTAAAAATACAAACTAACACCAAATAATGATAAAACTCCATCAAAGTAACAAAGTAAACTGTAGTCCTTAATATCAGCACACTGCTGCTGCTAAAATTAGCCGTTGTTCTAATGCAGATTATTACTAGAGCTCCTAGAGAATTATTTCTCCTTATTTTAGTGCTGCTGAGCAGAGTGTCGACAGTCTCTGGTTAAAATCAGCATCAGCTGAGGATGTTCTGAAGATCCAGGTTGAAACCCTGATTTCATTTTAAACCATCAAAGTGAATTTAAAGTCAGAGTCAGAGAAAAGAGCAGAGAGGAGGCAGCTTGGTCCAAACTCCTTCTTTCCACCTGCAGCTGTTTTCCAGCTGTTCTCCACAGGTGGAGGCTGGATGTCTGGGAGGAGAGAAGCGGCACATTAAAGCTCCAGATGTTCACAGCTGGATTCTTCCCACAGCAGCTGGAACAATTGCACAGATGAAATGAGGATGTCTGGGATGTGATCAGGTCTACAGATTTTTGTGGAGGTAAATGTTCTTCATCCAAACACTGACTTCTACAGCCAATCACTTTACTACCTTTGGAACACAGAGAAATGACTTTTAAAAGTCACAGCTGCTTCTTTGATGAAGTTATCTCAGTAATATGTTCATAGGAAACTCTCCTGAAGTAATCCCTGGGGATTTTCCCTCACCACATCATCATTATCATCATTATCTTTTTACAGTGTATTCTAAATACTGATATATCTATAACAATGGCACATAAAACATGTGAACACAAATCGCTTCATTTCACATATTCCTAAATATACTAAAACAGTACATCCAATAACATCCAATTAAAGGTAATATTATTATTTTTTCATTTTAAAAGCCTTGATGATCTGCTTTCCCTCAATGACTGTTAGACCTGTATTTTTACTTTATGCTCTAAAACTAAGTCAGTTCACAGATTCACAACGTTCTGAATAAGCATTGTTACTGAGGTACAGGTATACAAATGACTAAATAATTACAAATGCTAATGCGAGTGAGCAATCAGGCCTTCATCTGACTTAGTAGCTGACTAAGCTGGCATTTAGTTACCTGCAGACAATCTGAAAGCCGTCTACTGTTTTCATGCTGCAGATCCTGCTGAGGATTAGCTGAATATAGCATGATCACACGTCCATTATGACACCATGAAATGCTCCACATGCTGAGGATTCAGTTACTAAACGGCAGAAAATCAGCACCAAACAATACATTTACTCAGCCAGTTTGTAACTGGAGGCTCTGGCTGCTTTTACCATAGAACACAAGGAGCAGTTGTTCCATGAATCAAAGTCTACAATGGCAGAAAATAGGTAACATCACCTTTATGGTTCCATGTGTTCCATCCACTAAGATCAGCTCCATGTTCAGAGGTCACACTACCACATCTTCATAGAAAACAAGCTTCCATCCTTTTCTGTTGCTGCTATGTGTTAAACTACAGGATCATTGTTATCTGTCAACATCCAGATCATATTTATAATGAAGCAATGCAGTTTGCAGACAATCCCAATGAAGTGTGACAGAGTTTGTGAAAACCAAATGATCTGCTGAAGCTAGATGTGGCCAGCAAGGCAACAGGGATGCAGCTAGGCTGTTTTTCTCTGCCCACATCATCCAACCTATTGCTGGGACATTTACAGTAAAGCTTAACACTTCAGGGCCAACCTAAAAACCTGCCTTTGTTACACATGCAGAGAATCTTTATTACTACATAGAGACCAACATTTTAAGCTCTGCTCATTTTGAAGAAGATTCTTGACATTCTTTGGAAGAGTTAAATGTGACAGTGATGTGTGTTTGAAATGTGAAATAAATGCAGTTTATGTAAATAGTAAATGGTTTCATATTTATGAAGGTGTGCTGTGAATCCTTGAATAAATAGCTTTTTACCTCTTGGTGCACCTTTTAAATTCTTTTTTGTCTGGGCCATCTTTTCAACTACCTTAGTGATTTCAACCAGATGTTGACAGTGAACACCTCATGCGTATACGGAGCTCTAGAATGATTCCAGTTGCTTTATGTCGTTGCCGTTGCTCTCTCTAGCTGCCCTTTTGTCTTCTAATGCTCCAGTTTAGTTCAACTCTGGCTAGATTTCACCGTGTTAACTCCAAACTTGTTGCAGTCCGCCCTCATCATTCTTCCTTCAGCCAAGATGCGGCTGACACTCATGTTTGTGTGGAAGCAGAATAATAATCAAATAATAATCAGAAGCTGCTGCATATGTCTCTATGCTTGCATCCAAAGCCTTGAGTGAAGGCGTATCATGAAGGGGAGAAGTTGCCAGGTTCCATATTTCATAAACTGTTTCTGTCGGGACTCAACTGGATGGCGTAATGCCCAAAGCTTCTGACCACAGATGTGCTTAATGCCACAATTTCTGCCATGCAGTGAGAGGCGTTTTAGTACCAAATGTTTCCCTCCTACATGCACTCTGGACTGGAAACACTGACAGCTACTTTTTAGGATCTGATTGAATGTGACTTTGTAAAGAGCCTTGAGATGACGTGTTGTGAACTGGCGCTATAGAAATAAAATCTAATTGAAGTGAAAACATTTTAGTGTGGTTATTGTGGAGCATTACCTGATCACTGCTTGTTCCACAGGCTAAAAACCATTTTTTGGGGATTTAAAAGGACATGAAGTTTCTTTTTCTGTGTCTCTATGTAACTATAAATGTCATCAAATAGTCGGCTTTTATCACTTCCATGCGTTTCATATTCCACATGACATAAATGTCTTAATGTGGGCGTGGCCAGCAGATTTTGTAGCATCTCCCTAAACAGAGCTTAGACACTGAAACAAGGTTTACCACTTTGCAATATACTCTAGTTGCATATTCTATATATTAGCTCTACATGGCAATATTTAGCCCTAAAATCCCTGCCTGGTCCACCTGATGCCGTCAGTATTTGTTCACCCAGAGCAACTCTTTCCTTTTCCAGGTTCTTTTTGATGTAGAAAAGCTGATGGCTGGAATATTTGGAAAAGCTTTCCTCACTTCCCTTGTGATCTAAAAAAAGGCAGAATATTAATTTTGTATTATTTGTAATATTCAATAGTTTGTTTCTGTTGTAGTTCCATATTTCTGCCAGCAGGGAGCGTATTCACAACTACAAGCTCTACGCGCTTCTTCTTTTGTCTTTTTTCTCTTTGCGCTGATGCCGTTACTGCAGTTTAGAGAGAGTTAGAACAGGAGGCGTCAATATAACTAGTTACTAAGTAAATACTGATTAAAACTGTGTTATATCTTGAGTTATTGATCCTAGGAGATTATCTGCACCTGCCAGGAGGGTTTCTGGTTGCGGGACATCACCGTGTTGTTGTGTTTTGTCGAGTGAAAACTGCGGTGAGTAATGATGATTAGCGCTTAGCATAGCATGCTAACTACTGCTGATTCTGGCTGATTGCTCACTGATTTCATGGAGAAAGTATCTTTGTTATATTGTTATGCTTGGAGACGATGTTTAAAACCAGCTGGAGACAGATGAAGGTATATGAGTGAATTGAGGATGTAAAAAATTGTGTTTTGTGTAAATTATCTGTGTTAATTGAGCTATTGCTGCATGTGATTTGTACTATTACTATATGCCAACTAATGCTATATAGTTAAGCGAGCTGGTTTTATGAGCTAAAACAAGCAACAGTGTGCTTTTGAGTTATTGAGAGACAGTAATTTAATGAATGATTAACAAACATGATTGAAATGTGATTTAAAATAATTCATATACACCATTTTTTGTGTGTGTGGTGTGATATTTTTATTCTTGGCCTAATCCTGCTTCGCTACTAAAGGCCCATTTTTACCCCGGTTTAAGATTTGACAATAAAATAAGGAATCATTGATCAGAGGTAGAACGGTTTAAATACATATTTAATTCATAGAAATTAAATATGGAGACAGAGTACATACCATTACAAGATGTTGTTCTCACCGGTGGATAAGTCTGTCTGTCTGAAGTAAGTTTTACCAAGACATTCCTTTTATTAACTTTAAACTCCTCCTGCATGGCTCAGAGGTAGGATGACTGACCCCCTCTCCTGCTGACCACCCCCTCAGGGCAATAAAACTCCATGTTTATCTTACGCTGGAGCAGGAAAGGACAGACCCCCCTCTGCTTTCCTCAGTAACCCCAACTAAGATATATTTTTTATTCTCAACAACCCCTCTGTTTTGATCCCTCAAGGATCAAACCAATAACTAGGCTAAACTAAGTCTATGTCTTGAAACCCTTAAACAAAATGTAAATAGTAAGATGTAATATTGTAACCCACTGTCCCCTCTGTTGGCGACTTATGAAATCAAATGAAGTTCAAACGTTCCCCTTAAATGTAAAATAACCCAAGTATAAGCTAAAAAGCTACTAAACCTATCTGAATCTCTAACCTACTAGAATTAAGAAAAGTAAGCACCTTTATCCGAGAGGTGCAAGGCTAAGATAAATGTGCAACTACCAAAAACTATTATATGATCTAAATATGACTTTAAGAGTCCTAACCTAGATTAACAAAATGTCTTCTTAGAAAGAAAGATAACCCATGAAAGCACTACACTCAGATCAAACCACAGAATAAAAAACAGATTTTCATGCAATGCAAAACCAAGATTCTAACGATACTAATATTGAACACCTTATGAATATGGAACTTATAAGACATATGCAGTGGTTACAAAACTCTCATTTTCTCTTTTTTCTTTGTTACACAATGCATTCAATTGTTGTCATGATGTCTTGCGTCTCGGAGATGTCTTCTTCTCGCCTTTAAAGAAGATGGTTTAAAGAGTCAGTGTTCCAACCGCGGTCTCCACAGAACTGTATGTTAATCTTTATTAAAAATAAAAAACGAAAACAAAATAAAATTCCAGCTGCCCCTCCGTGGGTGGCTCTGCGAGATAAGTTGTTCCGGTGATGTCTCCCTGGAACCCTCTGGTGGCTGGTACACACGGCTCCTGGAGTCTGATGGGCCCCTGACCTCTGGCCCACCACATCTGCTTGTCGATAACCTTAGCGTGCACTCCGAAGTCGGGGGTGAGTGTACTTCCCCTCCCGTTTCTCCTAATTTAATGTCTCCAATACAACCTGAAACTTACACGACAATCGTTTAAATATCAAATGTTGTGTGCTACCTGTAATTCCGGAGGTTGACTTCTGGTCCCGAAAAGCTCCTTTCAGTCATATGGAATCATATCCTGTAATGAAATTAACTGAACACTCCCACAAGAAAACACTTCACAGCTTTTTCACCCCATTTCCAATTTACGTCTGTGCACAGAACTATAGTCAATTGTGTTTAGAATTCTCCCCATTAATCTGAACCAACCTTCTTGTTGTTTCTTCTCCATCCTATGAGAAACCTATTTTAGAAATGCAATAGTTAGTGAGACACTTTATCGCAATTCCTCTTTCCTGACGCTGAGCCTCTGATTGTCCTGCAAGAGAATGCCTGCACAAAAACTTTATACCTCCGGTGGGAATCGCCATGTCTGTGGAATCCAAAATTAGTTAATTTAATTTGAAATCAAAGTACATTTTCCTGTAAGAATGTCAGAATGTTCTCTGGATTAAAGATTAAAGATTACCATTCAGCACTCCACTCCACACAAAACCTTTCAGCAGTCACCACACCTCACTTCTGTACCATTTCCTCAGATGTCTATGCTGTAAAAAAGTTCCTATTTTTAATCTGAGAGGAAAAGCAAACCCTCATTTTGTTTTATCCAGTTGTTACAAATCCTGACCCAGTTTACTGCAACAGATATACGTGGCTTTGAATCCTTAACAAACCTACCTGACAAACCAATGATTTTAAAGTAAACTAACTATGCATTAAGTTACCCTCTGTTTATCTCTGTTTTATCCAGTTTTTTGTAGTTTATGTAGTTTTTCTGTTTAATTTAACATTCACTTTATTGTCCTGCCTAAACTGTTTAAGCCTTTATCCAAGAACCCCCTCATATAATCTATCTCTAGCAGATTCGTGGTGTCTGACACTCCGCTAATTAAATGTAATGTATGGTTCCGGTCTGTTTGGGGAGTCACTTAACAAACATCCCAGAGAGCCATGGGTAAGGTCTTTTGTGGGGGGTTTCTTTTTGTTTAAACAACCATTATCTGATTTACAACACAGTTACATACCTCCGTGGTGTCCCGCACAAGAATCCTTCCCTTAAATTACTTGTGCCAAGGGTTGATATAAAGTTTAAGATCTGTATGGCTTTACAATATAGTGTTATCATATAAATGTTTATGTCATATCCCTCTGCTTGGAACAAAATTAATTTTGTTACAAAACATTAACAAAGAATGGTATTAGTCACCACAGGGAATCAATTATGTGCAAATAATTATCTGAATTGAAGTATGAAAAACACTGCCCTATATCCCGGATTCAGATCAAAACATAATGCAATTTCATAATCCCACAGTTCTACAAGAAGTCCATCAAAAGTTGTATAAGATCAGTGTACTCATTGAAATAATAATTGTAAACTAATATGCTCACAGCAAGTTGATGGTATGAGAATGCTGAGTGTTCCAAGGTACTTACATACTGATAAAATATTGGGTTTTACCTGAATAAAACACCTGGTAACAGCAAAGTCTGGTGAAAATCTGATAAGTTTTAGCATGCAACAGTTATATTGTACAATAGAAAAATCTCAATACTTGAGAGCTATTTAAGAAATAACCCTACAGATCCGTTTAACCTATGTTGTTTAAAAACAGAATGTCCCAAGCAGGACACATCTGTGCTTACCGAGAGGCCCATGTAATAAACCTGTCCCCTCAGGACGTTGTAACCCCCCTTGTGGAAATTTTATGACATGCAGTTGTTATCTAGAACTCACAGAAACCTAAGTATAAGTGTAGCACATAAAAGTATTCCCACCCCTGTGGATTGTCTGCTAATAATTGTGATGGTAAAATACACCTTCTGCTGTCAATTATGAGCAATACGGTCCTGGACATAATAGAATTAAAACTCATGTTTAAAAGGAACATATCAGTTATATAGTAGAAAATTTTAAGAGACAGTAGTATATTTTTCAAAACCGCAAACCTGTACTGCTGGTATCTGCCCAATTGGCTGCCTTAAGAATTTATCACCTGCACCAATCCATTTACCTAGAAGCTCAAAGTTGGAGACACAGAAAAAATATTAGAAATCACTTTCCATTAAATTTAGTCAGAAGTATAGTGGTAGAAATAGAAGTCTGAATTACCTTAACAAAAAGTCTGTTATCAGTCTGTGGTCCTTGAGATGGACTGGACTGACATGTACAGCAGATCAGGCAGAAAAGAGATTGGAGTTTAGACGTCGCACTCACAGCTTCCATGTATGGAACTCCACATTTCGTCCCCCACGTGTTGCAGTGATTCGCTGTCAATGCACCTCAGTGACAAAGTTCTGGTCCACGACTCAGAAACTGGATGAGACATTCAACTCCAGTGTATGCAGACAGTCATTTTCCCTTGACAGCTTAGGATCTGTGCTGTTCATAGGCGTTGGCCATTGTTCCAGGGTGAGGAAACATTGTTCATGGGAGCGTTATCCCCTTTCTGGGGCACTGACCTTCTTGAAGGTGAGGTGGTATTGGGACTTCTTGCCAGGATTTAGTGATGTGAAACAGTCCCTGGTCCAGTGTCCAGCGTAAGCAACTGTCCCAGATGTGATGGGTGCCCCACGACACACATATCGGCTGTAAATGCTCAGTTTTATTCTTCCAACCCCAAATCAGCACTGATCTGCGTCTCATGTCAGACGTGTCAATACTCCAGAACGAACAGACCTGTAACAAAATTAAGATAGAAAAAGAAAAACAGGGGGGAGGGAGCTCCCCACCTTAAATTAAAATAGAGACAGTTCTCAATGGAATCAGCTGCTTACTCTCACTCCTTCCTATGTTGTTTTCCAATAACTGTAATTTTACCAACTTTTAGTAATTAACAAACTCAAGCATTGTGTATCACCCTTCCTTTGAGTCACAGGCAAATGGTGTATCAAATATTGTCTGAGCGAGCGTATCAAGATTGAAATTCATCAGCTGAGATATTGAAGAGGGCACGTTGTTTTTGTTGTTGTAACACCATTACTCTAAATAATTCCCCTAAATTGGACTGATTTATTTAGGATCCACACCTGTGTGTTAGATCCAGCCTACTGATTTTTTTTAGAAGATATCAAGAGTCCCAGTCAAACACAGGAACCTTCTGCTAAAGTGTATAAAGAAAATGCTGTGTCACTCTATCTATCAAGGAAAAAAAATATAAAAAACACCAAAGGTACATTTTAAAACAGCTCTAAAATCAGTTATGCGCCTGTGTTTAGTAAATTTTGAAGTCAAATTCTGCCGGCCACAAACAATCACCAGCAACTGATGTTGAAAAGTTTATTGAGCCACGCAGAGAGAGGTGAGATGAGCGGCTGAGATCTCGCGAGAGCTGTGCGTAAGTATAATGGAGGCGTTCATGTAACAAATCAAACAAGCTAAGGTAAGAACGAACCAATAACTAAAAATAATACAAAGTTAAAGCCCAAACATTTACAACTGTCTTATTTTCTACGAGGGAACAAACTGGACGAAGAGACCGTGACGAGCCTGGAGTGCTACCTGGACGAGTGTTTTGATAGCATCGTGATGGGGAAGGCCCAGAAGCCTACAGCTGCTAGCACACTGTCACTTAAGCGCACTCGTTCTAATTCCACCAGTGCTTCTTCTTCCACTTTATCCCCAGACAGGAACTTCAGCGACATCTTGGAATCCATCGACAAGAAGCTTACCAGCCTTGATGCGCGTCTCGCCTTGGTAGAGGTTCTACACAAGGAGTTTCAGTCCCTCAGGGAGTCGGTGGAGTTTAGCCAAGCCCAGCTAACAGCTATGGCCGCCGAGAACGACGCGCTGAGGGAGAAGGTTACGGAGCTGACCGAAGGGATTATCCAGCTTTCCGGCGAAAATAAGAAAATGAAGGAATCCATTCTGGACATACAGTCGCGAAGTATGAGAGATAATCTCGTCTTTGCAGGCATTCAGGAGCAGCAGGGAGAGATAGCAGAAGAAACGGTCCGGAACTTTCTCCAGCAGAAGCTAAAAATCCCGGCGGATCAGGTAAAAAAACATCACTTTTCATCGAGTCCACCGGCTCGGAGGTAAGAAACCCGACAAAACCCGTCCTCGCCCGATCATAGCTAAATTTGAGCATTATAAACAAAAAGAATTCGTTAGAAGTTGCGGCAGGGAACTGAGAGGGACAGACTTTAGTGTTAATGATCAGTTTCCTAAGGAAATCCTAGATCGCAGGCGAGTGCTGTTCCCAATCAGGAAGAAATACATGATGGACGGCGTTAAAGCCACCATATCGGTTGACAGACTTTATATTAATGGACAGTTGTTCAGGGATCAGAAGATCACCCCTTGGCTTTATTAGTTACACCACAGGTGGACTTAAAGCATGTTTCAATGATTTAAAATAAATAAATAAAATAAATAAATAAATAAATAAGACGCACAGATCGGTACACGGTGATAAATTAAATACACGCACAGCTAAAGAGTACGTTGGTATGGTTGGTGTTCACGGTTGGGTACAGAAGGCACGGGCTATGGTTTATCCCTTTACACACTCTCTTACTCTTTGCACTTTTTTATTTTTTTGTGTATTTCTATCGTATCTGTCTGCTTCTTTCCTGAACATCAGTCAATCACAAGCACATCATATGATGCTACCTGGGTCTATGTATGACTATTTTCTCAAGGGCATACACCTTCTAACTTCTCACTCACATCTATGGCGAATGTAAAGTTTGTGACATGGAATGTGCATGGGGCTGGCACCAGAGAGAAAAAAATGAAGATCATTAACCAGCTTACTAGATTAAAGGCAGATGTTGTATTATTGCAAGAAACCCACAAATCAGCTACAAATGCAAGTGAGCTTAATTCACCTGAGTTCCCTAATGTGTTTGCCGCCTGCTATAACTCTAGACAGAGAGGTGTAGCAATCTTAATCCACAAAAGCGTTAGTTTTAAAATATTAGATAAAACTATAGATCCTGAAGGTAGATACATAATAATTAAAATAGCTATCCATAACCAGAAGCTATGTATTGTCAGTATATATGGTCCAAATGTTGATGACCCCTCTTTTTTCCACCAATTCTTCCTTGCACTTTCAAAACACGGGGATTGTTCACTAATTATAGGAGGTGACTTCAACTTTGGTTTAAATAATGATATAGACAGGTTGAATAAAACAGGGATTCAGCGTAGTTGGCAGTCAGTAAATGTAGTCAAACAATACATGAGTGATTTTGGTCTTTGCGATGCATGGCGTTCTCTTCATCCTATTAGTAAAGAATACACTTTTTTCTCAAATGTTCACCATTCGTACTCTCGTCTGGACTACTTTCTTATAAGTAGCTCACTGCTGTCGGTCGTTTCAGAGACGGTAATTCATCCTATTGCTATCAGTGATCACGCTCCTGTTACTCTCACCTTAATTAATAAAAAAATAACCACACAAAACAAAAGCTGGAGATTTAATACATCACTGCTTAAAGATGAAGAATTTATAAAATTCATTAAAGAACAGTGGGCTTCATACTTAGAATACAATGATCAACCAGGTACATCGGCATCGATATTGTGGGAAGCTGGAAAAGCAGTGATGAGAGGTAAAATAATTTCTTTCTCATCTCATAAAAAGAAAAAAGAAAACAAAAAGATTCAGGAATTAGAAGAAAAACTTAAGTTACTAGATTTATCTCAAGAAGAAGGGAAGTTAGGTAAAATCCGTGAAGTAAAATTAGAATTAAACCACTATATTGAAAAGCAAAATAGATTTCTAATACAAAGGCTCCGAATAGAAAATTTTGAACATGGCAATAAGTCAGGAAGCTTTCTAGCTAATCAGCTTAAAATAAATAAGGAGAAAACTACTATATTTGCAGTTACAGATTCAACTGGTAATACAGTAAGTGAACCAGAGTGTATAAATAATACCTTCCGCGATTTCTACAAATCTTTATACACACCACAGATAATTCCATCAGAGAAGGATATTAAGCAATTTCTGGATAAAATTACACTTCCTAAATTATCAGATAACCAAAGAATGACACTGGATTCCCCGCTGACAACAGCTGAAACCCAGGAAGCTCTTAAAAGCATGCCTAATAAAAAGGCTCCAGGTCCAGATGGATTCCCCACTGAGTTTTATAAAGAGTTCTGGAATATTCTAGCCCCAACGTTCCACAGAATGTTGCAGGAAATACAGGAAAAAGGTAGATTTCCAGCTAATATGAACTCTGCCACCATCAGCCTTCTGCTCAAGCCAGACAAAGATCCTGTGTTGCCCACTAGTTATCGTCCCATATCCTTAATTAATGTGGATATTAAGATAATCTGTAAAGCTTTAGCAAAAAGATTAGAAAAAAGTAACTCCCCTCATAATACATCCAGATCAAACTGGTTTCATCAGAGGAAGGCAGTCATCCACAAATACACGCCGATTACTTAATTTAATTGATTATTCCTACAGTAAAAACATTAAAACCAATATATTGTCTTTAGACGCAGAAAAAGCATTTGATAGAGTAAATTGGAAATTTTTATTCGCTACTCTTCATAAATTCGGTTTTGGCGATTTATTCATAAACTGGTTAAAAATTCTATACAATTCTCCAACAGCCTGTGTCAGGACAAATAATCAAATATCTTCCAGTTTTTGTCTACAGAGGGGCACCAGGCAAGGATGCCCTCTTTCTCCATCACTTTTTGCCATCTTTATAGAACCTCTAGCAGCAACTATCAGACAAACAAAAGCTGTAAAAGGTATAAAATGCATGAAAATAGAGCACAAGATTAGTCTGTACGCGGATGATGTATTACTTTATCTCCAGCATTCAAATAATTCTCTTTTACAAGTAATTAGAATACTAGAATCTTTCTCCAAAGTATCAGATTACTCGTTAAACTGGTCTAAATCTACGGTACTGTCAATTAATTGCTCTCTCGAAAACTCCCTAAATTTACAAATGCAATCAGGAAATATTAAATATTTAGGTATTACTGTGTCGAATAAATTAACAGATTTACTTAAACTTAA
Organism: Fundulus heteroclitus; assembly: GCF_011125445.2. Classification (NCBI taxonomy): domain Eukaryota; kingdom Metazoa; phylum Chordata; class Actinopteri; order Cyprinodontiformes; family Fundulidae; genus Fundulus; species Fundulus heteroclitus. The sequence goes on from NC_046380.1 coordinate 42,413,577, forward strand.
CCATGCCCCACTTTTAAACAGGATAGAAGAGGACCTTGAAAGATGGAAATCGCTTCCAATCACACTTATGGGTAGGGTAGCTTCAATAAAAATGATGGTCCTACCTAGAATTAATTATTTATTTTCAATGGTCCCCAATAAACCATCATCTGACTGGTTTAAATCTCTAGACTCTGCCATTTCTAGATTTCTTTGGAAAGATAAACCCCCACGTATTAGCTTAAAGACAATACAGAAGACTAAAGACAGGGGAGGATTAGATCTGCCTAACTTCCATAACTATTACTTAGCAAATAGGCTACAATACATCTCTAAATGGATAAAAAATAGTCTTTTAGATGAGCCTTGGTTAGATATAGAACAGGAAATGTGCAATAATATCATGATTTCAGATCTGCCGTTTATAAGCTCAAATATAAAACGGCATACATGCTTCAAATATATCAACATTAGTTCTACTCTGACAGCATGGTGGGAGTTCCTCAAAATGACAAAGTCATCCCTTATCCCATGCAGTCGTACACCTATCTGGAATAACCCTGATATCCTACAAAATAATAAAATGATAAACTTTACATACTGGAAGAATAAAGGTATTAAATATCTGGAACATCTACTTGACGGAACCGAGTTCATCAATTTTGCTAAACTAAATATGCAATATGGCATTAGTAAAAATAAATTCTTGGAATATGAACAACTTAAATCTATAATTAAAAATAAATATAAGCATATTAATGGTGGTTTACAAGTCCCAACTAATATAATGGAGTTCTTAGATTTAACCCCCCCCCAAACTACTGTCTAAATCATACAGGACACTGACTAAAATAGATGATTCGATATCTCTTCCTATAATGAAGTGGGAAAAAGATTTATCAGGCACCTTTGAACAAAATTTCTGGGCTCAGACATGTCTAAGAACTTTCAAATTGACTAGAAACACCAACTTACAACTAATACAATACAAAATCCTTCACAGAGTACATTATACAGGACAAAGATTATTCAAGATGGGTCTGGCACAATCTAATATCTGCCCACACTGCATAGGCAATCATCCTGATAATTATTTTCATGCGTTATGGTTATGCACACCAGTCCAGAGGTTCTGGACACAGATATGTAAGGACTTATCAAGGTGCTTGAGCTGTAAGATTACACCATCCCCATCAGTTTGCCTGCTCGGTAATTTTGAGGAAAGTCCTCTGAAAAAAGAAATAGTTTACATGGTTTTTACTGCTTTATGCATCGCAAAGAAAACTATCCTCATGAATTGGAAAAGTAAACAAAATCTCAGTATCAATCAGTATAGAGATCTTTTGTTGGATCATATTAATCTAGAGACAGCATCTGCTTCCACATCTGATTGGTCTTTTTGGGCTCCTCTGATCAACACCATCACTTAGTGGAATAGGGGGCGGTGGGTTGCTTCCTGCAGGGCGCAGTGGCTGGATGAAGGGGTTCCTGGGGCCCTGGGGGCACTTGGAGTAGGGCGCCTGGTGGATCCGGCTCCGGGGTCTGTTGCCCCCATCTGGGAGGAGTTTGGGAGGCCTACGGGTGGCCTACAGCAGCCGCTTGCGGCGCTCTTTGGGAGCTGCGTGTTGACGGACGTGGGTTACTGACCTGGTAGCTGTGCTGCCGCTGGGTGGGGCCGGGGTGGGTCTGGGGGTCTGGGGTCCCTGGGGCGCGCCGCCCTCGGGCGCGGGCCCCGGCGGGGCCTCGGGGGTTCCGGTTCCGGGGGGTGTGCCGCTTTTGGTGTGGGCCGGCGTGCGCCCGGGTGTCCGCCCCTGCACGGGGCCTCTGGTGCGCTGGGGGGTCTCGGGGCCCGTTGAGCTGGTAGGGGGGCATGGTCATTAACACCTCTGGGCAGATGCTCTTCTCCTTTATTGGAAAGGCACTCTGCCAGTGGGGGGAGGGGGAAAGGAGGGGGAGTAGGGATCTACCCAGCCTGGATGTCTACTGTCGAATGTATGGGGAGTTGTTTGAACGTTAGTGTTGGGGAGGGATTAAATCCACGGGTGGGGGGGGGGGGGTTGGGGGGGGTTGACGTTCTGGTGGGCTTGTGTCCGGCCCCCTGTCCCGGTCCTGGTCTGTGTCGTCTTCCGGTGCGGGTTTCGCCTGGGGGGTGGGGTTGGGGTGGCTCGTGCGGGCCGGCTGGCCAGGGTCCCCCCCTATTATTATTATTATTATTATTATTATTATTATTTATTTATTTATTTATTTATTTATTTATTTATTTAGTTTAAGTAGGCTTGGTGGGTGGGCTGGGGGGGGGCTTAGGTGTTGGTCCTGGTGGGTGGTTGGCTGGCGGGCCCTGCGGCCTCTCCCTGGCCCCCGGGCTACGGTGGTGCCGCTGGCGAGGCCCCCTTCTCTAGGTGGGGCTTTCGGGGAGCGGGGGTGCCTATTGGAGTCAGTAGGGGAGCTGGCTCCCTGGGTTGGCTTCCCAGTCATTTGCTCCCCATCCCCGGACTCCTCCCTCTGCCTGCTCCATCACGCCGCCACACATGCAGGTCATGAGGGAGGGGGCGTTACTGGAGGTTGCCACTTTCTGGTGACGCCCCTCTCCCCAATTTTATTTTGCATCTTAGACACCTTCACTTCAAACATTTTTCACATCACACACTCATATAGGCCATGGTAGGGGGGGGTGGGGGGAAGACGTCTGGGAGGGGGCTTATGTTGTGTGGGCCTCACCTCGGACGGCTCCCTTCACCTCCTCTCCCACTTAGACATTTAGGGTTCTGGGCAGTCACACGGAAGGGGTGCGCTGGCAACAGCTACCTTCCGAAAGGGGGGTGGGCTGTGCCGTGCATCCCCTTCGGCGCTCCCAGTTTTTAAACGCACTTGAGAACAACATGCAACAACACAACATTTGAGCAGGCGTAGGGAGGGTCGGGGTCTTCTGCACACCCCCGTTCTCCGATGGAGGCAAGGAGTCTGGGGCCTGGAGGAGGTGCGGGCCACTGTGTCCGGGGTCTTGGCGGGGGGCTGCGGTGTGCAGTCAGCGGCCTACCAGGTCTGGGGCTGATGCCTCCGCTCCCCCCAGGGGGCGGGGGGCAGGGATGGCAAGGGTAAGGTGGGGGGAGGGAGTGGGTTTATTAGGTATTTAGGGGGAGGGGGGGGCTCTGGCCGGGTGGCTCGTGCGGGTCGTGTTGGCCCGCCCTCTTGGGGGGGCCCGGTCCGGGGGGCGTCTGGTCGGGGGCCGAGGCCGGGGGTCGGGCACAAGCAGTCGTATAGTCGATTTGGGGTGTCCCCCCCCCCTTTGGTCAGTGTTGGATGTGAGTGTTATGTGGGAATGTGTGTACAGCGTCTTTTTTTTTTTTTTTTTTTTTTTTTTTTCTGTGTGTGGCGAGTGGGGCACAAGGGAGGGATGGGGTGAATGTGTTTTTTTTTTTTTTTTTTTTTTTTTCAGGTATGGGTGTGGTCCGCTCCCTCTCCCAAGAACATCTCAAGTCTCCGATAGGTGCGGAGCCCATCCCCCCACGTCCTGCCCTCCTCCACTTCGTTGGCGGGCGCCTTGGCCCCCTGGCGCGTTAGTTGGCTTCGGGTTTGGGGCGGGTTCCCGGGCGTGCGCCGGCCCGCTCCTGGCGGCCTCTTCGCGGGGCCTGGCCCCCCGGGGGGCGGCCGGGGCCCTCGTCGCGGGGGCGGGGCGCCCCTGGGGCCTCTGGTCCTCAGGGCCCATGGCCGGGACCACTTCAGCGGGGCTGGCTGCCGGCGGAGCCCACGGGCTCGTCTCCGCGGCTCTTGAGGGCGTCGACATTGCGGTGGCTGGGGGATTTCCTCGGGGTCGTCTCTGCTCCTTCCTTGGGGGGGGGGTTGCAGATATCCTGTGTCGGCCCCTCCTGGGCGACCTGCTTTAGGGACCCCTTTGGGAGTCCGGGGTTACGGGTCCCCTGACGCCTGCCTCTGTGCTCGGGGAAGGTGGGTCTTTGGTTCTCCACAATCACTATCAAGCTATTTCTGGATAATCTTCACCTAAACTAGTGCACTTTCACATCTCCCACTGGTGCTGTGTCCCAGGTATTAAGTGTTCACTTATATACAGTAATCTTATAATTTATTTATTTATTTATTTATGTTGTGTCACTTTCTTTTTTCAAATATCACATTACACATGTCAGCTTACATAATAATATATATGATTTAGCAATGGCATCTAGGTGTTATTAGAGTGTATCTGTTGCTTTATGTCTGTTGGTTGTGCTGTTCTTTTTGTGTCTCTTTCCAGGTGATGGAGCAGACAGAGGACATTTTATCATTCTCTTCCTTTTATCTCCTCTTTCTTTCACCTCTACTCTTTTTTTTTTCTTTTCTTTCACTTTTTGTTCTTCCTTTACTCTCCCATTGTCATGTCCATATAATTTGAAATTCTCCTTGCAGGAATCATAATAAAGCTATTTACAAGCATAAATCAAGTGGAGCACTATGGCGAAAGCTGTTTGCTCCACTTGTAAAAGCAAAATCTGTCGAGCTCCATCTGGCATTGAGATATCAATTCCTATTGCCATAGTGCTAGACAGGACACTGGGAAGAAAAAAAAAAAAAAAAAAAAAAAAAAAAAAAAAAAAAAAGAAAAGTTTATTCACCAGAATTTGCACATTACCAAATGAACAAAGAAAAAAAAAGATTCCTCTGGCTCTAAATTACTGTGTAACAAGGGCATCTGCATTTTGTGGGACCATGAAAATGTGATTACATATAATGAATAATTTGGGGACCGTCCTGTGATGATCCCGTAATATTGTCTATTTGTACTAGGTTTTGGCGCTCTGCAATATCAGTATCTATAATAAAACAATGCAAACCAATAACATTAGTCATAAATTCCTCAATTTTAGCTGGTTCATTTAAGGATCACTTCAAAACTGACTCATGACTAAATGCAGTGTTAACAAAATCGATCAAATCAACCGCAATATCAGGTTGCACACACTATTAAGGTACAGTTTAACCCAACGTTTAACTCTGTTTAGTTCTGCTTAATGTGGTTTTCCCAGGCCTGCAAATGAGCAAAAGTTTATAGGGTGGCCATTTTCTGCTCCCTATTAATCAGCTAGATTTAAGTCTGATGAATTCTATTTATTTATTTATCTATTATAACTAGGGCTATCAAACAATGAAAACCATTTAATCACTATTTAATCGCAAATTATATTTCATGTCTGAAAGTATATATATTCATTAGGCATTTTAAAACGCTATTTTGCAATAGATAATGCTAGTTAAAATTACACTCTAACAGAAGGCATTTTCCCTTTTTTGTGTTTTCCCAATTTACAATGCCTCAAACAAATGTTCAATGTTCAGCCAAATTTTCAACAACTTTTCCAAACTTCTAACCACTTTCTAACTTTTAGGCTACAGTTCAAAATAAAAAGTTTTCTCCAAAACTCACCAAGACGCAGCAGTTCATGCTCTCCAATGCAACTCACACATACAGCTTGCAGCCAATACCTCAAACGTTTTACTGCATTGAAATTCTCCTGCACTTCAACAAACATTATTAATGCATCAACCCTTTTTCCAATGATTTCCAAATTCCCCTTTAGTTTTTATTTTCACCCATATTTTTACTTATCACTTTTACTTAACAAAATTAAACTGCACCCCAGTCATTGCTCTAATCTTGAGGCCCATGCACGCGGAGAAATTCACACCATCCTGAAGACACACACACACACACACACACATACCCCCACTCTCCGCTGAGTTGCAGGGTTCAACCAATCTCTCCTTCTCTCAAAACCATGGATCCCATATTACCGAGACATTCAAAACATCAGACAAGACATAACAAATATAACATTTAAGACAGACAGCCTGGCGCGCGCAGAGGGTCTTCTCCTTTTAATACCCTTCCACTCGACGAAACGTTTCCTTATGTTAAAATCTCCTCGTCTAATCGTCGTGTTCTCGAAAAACCCCGTTTTTCGAAAACTAGAAAACAAACTTCTATTGCTTCCCTGGGATCCCTTTTTTTTAATCTCATCTTCTATAACAGCTCACTCTTAAGGTCTTGCTGCTCTTAGCCTCAACTTAAAGATGTTACGTATCTCGGCCGTCCTATTCCCTGCTACTTTTTGAGTGTCCCTAGTTCTCAAGAGGCAGCGCACACCTCAGCCCTAAAATTACCAGTTTGTCAGTCTGGTTGTCGTTTGGCCAATCCTAGAACATATCCCTTTTTTTTTGTCTATGTTTTTATCTTTTTTATTTCGTTTTATTTTATTTTTCGCCTCACCATTTCAAGGCTTCTTGGCATTTAGGTTAATATCCAATTCTAAGTTTTTCTGACGTAAACAAACACATAAATCCCATTCAGTCATTTCTCGGTTTCAACATAAATTCCATTCAAACCTAGTTATACCGTTCAGCCTCTGATATTTTGAGAAGAAAGCTTCTCCTTTACAGCAACACTTGATTTAGCCTACATCTAATCTTTAGCCAATAGGAGAATCAAAATCTCCTTACTTTTTTTCGGGTCGACCCTGTTTTGCTGTAAGTGATTACTTCTTCGTGCCCAAATTCAAAATGTTCCTCCATCTTAATGTCAAAATCCGGGTCACGGCTAACCAAATTGTGATATTTTTATTATTGGCCTAATCCTGCTTCGCTACTAAAGGCCCATTTTTACCCCGGTTTAAGATTTGACAATAAAATAAGGAATCATTGATCAGAGGTAGAACGGTTTAAATACATATTTAATTCATAGAAATTAAATATGGAGACAGAGTTACATACCATTACAAGATGTTGTTCTCACCGGTGGATAAGTCTATCTGTCTGAAGTAAGTTTTACCAAGACATTCCTTTTATTAACTTTAAACTCCTCCTGCATGGCTCAGAGGTAGGATGACTGACCCCCTCTCCTGCTGACCACCCCCTCAGGGCAATAAAACTCCATGTTTATCTTACGCTGGAGCAGGAAAGGACAGACCCCACTCTGCTTTACTCAGTAACCCCAACTAAGATATATTTTTAATTCTCAACAAAACGCAGAGTCCGCCTCCTCGGGACTTACCGCAGAGTTCTGTCTGTCTGTCGGCGCGGAAAGTAGCGAGTCCCTCCAGGCTAACGGCGTTGTCTGGGATTGTTGAGGTGAGCCATGTTTCGGTCAGAATGAGAGCGCAGCAGTCCCTGAGCTCCCTCTTTGCAGAGAGCTCGAGTTGTAAATGGTCCATTTTGTTGTCCAGTGAGCGAATGTTGGAAAGCCAGATGGATGGTAGCGGCGGTCTGAATGGGTCTGAATGGGTTAGCCTTTAGCCTCGCTGCTAAGCCTCCTTGGCACCCGCGCTTCTTCGGCCGGCTACACCGCTTCCGCGTCGCTCTCCTCCGGCGTGAGCTGCTCGTCGAGGCCGCCACTTCACAGGCCTCCGGGGCTGGTCTCCGTAGGACGCCACAGTCACGTAAACAGTCGAGCGTGGTATTTAAAAGTCCAAAAACACAACTTGATCGTAACTCCAACAGGCGCTCACGGTCAAGTACTGATCGGCTGGGTAGATGAGTGGTTTCCAGCGAGTTTGGCGGCATTTTTATGCATTTTTATGCAAAAAGTCTGCGAGTTGGTACAGGAGCTGTGTTCGGCTGCTGCCGCCAGGGGCGCCGCCAAAAGTGCAAGTGGTATCAATGTCTGTGTTATGTTTAATCAAAAATGACTTTACTGGGTAACAACGGTGAATGATTTTAAAGGAAACCTCTTTAACCTCGTTGAGTAGTAAATATTTGTTGGGTAGAGACCACGTTTTGTTCCAGCATACTTCTGAGACCAGACCAGACTGAAATTACATAAGGAATCGAGATGTATTTTGCTTGGAATAAAGTGCAAATATGTTTTTTATTTTTAGGAGATTTGGGCTGAAAACACAATCTACTTACATAAGTATCAGTTGGATCAGGTAGAGGTCTTGGGCCTTCAGAGAACAGAGAAATCTGACCTTTACATAAGATTATAACACCTGGTGGAATAGCATCAAAAACAATAGCAAACTGTTTTGGGCTTACAGTAATATTAAAATGAAAGACATTATTGATAATTAAAGAGGTTGCCTTTTTCATTGAAAAGTTGACTTACCAGTGTGATATCATTCCTAAACCAGTTTTCAAAAAACAGAGATTTCTTCTTATAACATATATCTTTGTTTTAAAATCAGTGACCTGGCCAAAAGGGCTTGTTTAAGAAAATTAGAGAGCGCAACAGGAATACGATCAATGTTATAATTACACAGCAAAACAAACTTAAGACCACCTCTCTTAGAGAACATGTGCCGAAGAATAAAATTCCAGATTGAGGTAGGATTTTTAAGGGCAATTTTTAATCCAGTTCACTTTGAATGTATTGTTGATTGTCGTGAAGTCGAGAAAGTTAAGACCGCCTGTATCATAACTTTTCGTTAAAACAGATTTTTTTATGTAATGGGTTTTGTTTTTCCAAATAAAGTTGCCTAGTGTCCGATCAATTTCTTTGCACATCTTTTGGTCAACAGCCAGAGGAACAGCTGCATAGGTTAGTCTAGATATTCATTCAGCTTTAAAGAGTAATATTCTGCCCAGAAGGGATACGTCTGATGAGTTAAATCTTTTCTTTGTTCTTTCTAAAATTAGGTCAAAGTTAAGGTCACATCTAGATCTTGATTTATTGCACTAAGTAAAGTTTCGAACAGAAGGATTTTTTTCTCTCCATATATCTATCAAGTAAAATTTTTGCATGAGTATGTTTAAATTTGTATTGGAACTGTCGCGAGTTCCAGCTGGCCATCTATCCATTAAATCATCCAAAGTGATATTAAAATCCCCTCCAAAGACCAGGTAAGCATTAGGAAATTTGGCTAGCCAAAATAAAATTTGGTTTTCTACCTCATTTAACAAGTCTTTATTTTCATGTACTCTGTTGTAGCCATGAAGATTAATAGTTAGAAAATTAAGGTTATAAACATTAAGAACTTGACAGATATAATTACCTTTCCTGTCACTCTCTAAGGAAGACCAGTGTTTTATTCCAGGAAATAAAAAAACACGACACAGCTTGTTCAGTGAAGAAAACAAAGAAACATCAGCTGTTCATCATGTTTGGTTCCAGTTCATCAATAATCTAATAATCCTGTAGATTAGTCCTTTAAACAGCAGAGATTAAATTTTGTGCTGAATTCAGCAGTGAACACGTTCTCCAAACATCAGCGAGCAGAAACAAAGAGGAAAATTTCTCAAGACAAAGTTCTGGTAGGAAACAAAGCAAACTTACAGTTTGTTCAAACGATCCAAAGTGCTGAAGAACAAGATCTGAACAACAGACGGAGATCAAATAGAACCACCGTCAGAATCCACCGAAGAACCTATTCTACACCTTCAATGCAAAAATCGAAAGTAACTGTGAGGAACATTGCATAACCCATAGACATTATCTATGTAGACACCTTGTTGGGTGGGGTCTGCATATGCTGCGGATGAGTCAAAGCGTCCCCTATGTTGAATGAGGCAAATCTGATGTTAGACTCATACACTTAAACAGTATCAGAAGGACTTTAATCTCAGAACAAACTTCATATTCGTAATATTTTTATTTTTTTAATAGCCTATTACGAGTTTATTTTTGTATGCCTTTGGCTTCATTCTCCTGACTTTATTCTCGTAAAGAATAATAATTAAAAGAATCTAACCTGGCCCTGTTACTCAAGGACTAAAATAATTCTGCAAACTGTGACTATTCCGGAAATGTTCCTCTTAACTTCTCATTATATGATGTTTTTCTCAAAATATCACTTTTGTCTTTTTTTACATTATTCTCCTATCATATTAGTAATTTTATCTCTAATACTAACCCAAAAATTCTGTTCCTAATTTCTGGCTATACAACATCACAAAGGTTCACATGGTTTTATGAAACAAGAGCACAATGTTTAGATTTAACCAATTGATTTTTATATTCATAACACATTCACACATCTCTCTCCAAATGCTTCAAAATTGTAATCGCATAATTTCAATAATTAACCCAAAATTAATCGCAAATTAATTGCTTATTTTATCTTTTTATGTCTGTGTAAAAGCCTATTTGGGCATTTTAATATGCAATTTTGAAATAAATGACGCTAGTAAAAAACATGCTTGTCAAATGTGTGAAACAAACAAGGTTCTCAGGTACTGGTTGCATTGTGTTGTTATGAGAACCCAGTACTGAATCTGTAAACATTCCTCTATCCTTTAGATTATATATATATATATATATATATAAAACATAGTTACGGTTCTTTTTATTACTACAGAAGTCTACAATAGAAACGCCACATTACCAGATAAAAGAACCAGGGGTGACCGCAGATAAGCAAATCACTTAACACCTGAAACGCAGAACAAAGACGCACAGCGCAATCTGCCCAACTATAAAGGCATCTGCCCTCCTGGTGTCCGCCAGGTGCTGATCGGAGCGTGCACTGAAATCCGCTCACAGAGCGTCACAGAGTGTGAGACAGGCGAGGTCTGAACGTCAGAGCTGGAACGATTGCAGAAAGAAAGGGGATAATTTTACTGAGGATCAAACCAGGGGAAAATGTGCCAGAAGTTGCGCCGTTTGGTTGGGGAGACCAATCCAGGGGGAATGAGTGACGAGGGAACTCTGTGACCGTAACTCACTGATGGAAGATAGGTGGTTGAGTGACTGGAGGGCTGACAGATGGAATGCTGGCGAGGAGTCTGGATAGCACCACTGAAACGGCAGGAGGAGCAGATGGAAGAACTGGAGCGTTTGTAGGTTAACCAGGTGAATCCAGGAAGGGGTTCTCACGCCCGGCTTGGTACCAACAAGGGGGTATGTATGGAGATGCCAGAGCAAAATCTGAGCGGCGGGGATTCTGAAGGGTGGTTCACTGAGCACAATGCCAAGACAGGTGAGTAAATCCAAACACAACAAGACTGGAGAATAACAGGAGACAGAGTTAGTCCAAAAACAGGGTTTCCAAAAACTCACAGATACGAGGCACGGGAGACAGATCAGCGGCCTAGGCATACCACGACGGGGTAACACTCTGGTATCTTCCAGCTGTCTCTGAACTCCTTATAAAGCCCGAGATGAAAGCTCCCTGATGAGCAGCAGGTGTGGGCCACGTCCACCAGTCAACTGCAACCACCTGTGAAGTAGAGTTAGAGCAGGGAAACACAGAGAACCCTGACAGGTACAAAAACAATTGGTTTACAATTATTTTGTTTACAGTTCAGCTTGAGTTTTATTTTCTGCGCATTATAGATAGCTTGGAGGGAACGCTGCTTGTCAGGCTCAGTGTCAAGATATGTCTGGTTTGATGTTTCAGCCCCTGCCCAAACTTGAGAAATGGCTGTTCATCACAAAGAAGGACGCTGGGCACAACTCATATCCTTTTCCATTGTGTTTATTTGATCAAAAATGTGTTTAGGTTTGTCGAAGGATTTAGAATTTAGGTTGAAAACCTAAAAAAAAATGTAATTAGTTCCAAACAAACATTTTACATCAAACATTTCCACTGTGGCTCAATCATTAGCACAATAAAAACTGAACATTACCAGGCCACAAGCCATAATACAATATCTTCAAAATGTCCAACTCAACTTCTGTCTTTTAATAAACAATATCTTTATAACTGTAACTTAATTTACTCCTTAGCAGTTATGTGTCTGGTGATTTGACCATGAGCTGAAACCTGCTTGGCTGAGAGCCTGTCTCTTCCTTTGTCTTCCAAATTGCCACACAGGTGTGCACAGGTGTTTTAACCACAGGAAGGCCTAAGGAACCGAGGGTCAACACTGATTCAATTAAAGTTTTAATGTATTAAAACTTTTACAATATGGTTAACAAAGAGCCAATGGAAAAGAAATTGAATGCTAAAATGTCCTTAAATTCTGATGTAGTGTACCCTGCATAAACTCTAATTCTAAAAAAATTTAAATCATCATTATATTGTTGTATTTTACTTTGTTTTTTCCCCAAAAAGTAAAAAACAAAGCAACTGGACTTGTTTTCCGTAGTTGAAGACATTTCGCTTCCTCTCCAGGAAGCTTTCTAAATTCAAAAGATCTAGAGTAATGTGGAGTACCAAGCTTTATACTACTGCCTAACAAAGGCCTTGTAATGGCTTAGATAACATGCAAATTCAACCGAAACAGGTTCAATTCAATTCAATTTTATTTATATAGCGCCAAATCATGAAACATGTCATCTCAAGGCACTTTACAAAATCAAGTTCAATCATATTATACAGGTCCACCCCTTAGTAATAGGCGGTCGTTAAAGACATTAAGCCAGCAGATTGAACCGAAACTGGTCCACTCCTCTGTAACGGGGAGTCTTTAGGGTTGTTATTGACCTGGCTTAAAGGAATGATGTTTTGATCACCCATATGAGGGTGAGAAGTGAGGAGATGATTGGCCGGAATTAACCCTATAGCTGTGTTTTAAGTTTTTCAGAGTTGGAACCTAAGGCCTCTTCCTCTCACCAGCATATTTAATTTGTTTAACCTTGTAAAATCCCACTGAGTTTAATTTATTTGTTGTTATGTGAATCTAGCCAGTGCATTGAACAGTAAATTAGTAAATTGAAAAATAAGTGGGTTTGAATAAATTTTTTTTAACAGAAAGCAGTGTCAGTTCAGTGAGCAGAAGTACTGCTGCAATAGCTCCTGCTGGCATGGAGGTGGTGAAAAGCCCTGCAATAAGGAACCAGAGCAGGAACCTTCAGGTACCTTGTAAGAGCACAAAACACACCTGCAGCTTCTAAGGTTATGTTGGTGGTGGAGTGGCCTGGGATGGTATGAAATTCCCAGCCTGAATTATTGTCTCAGTCCACTCCTGGTCACAGTCAGGCTTTCTTTAAGGGTGTCAGCTGCCCCCCCCCCCCCCCCCCCCCCCCGTGTCACCCCAGTACATGCGCCTGGCACACAGGGATCCAGCAGCTGATTTCCACCACCACTACGTCCCTGTTCTGCTCCTGCTCTTCCAGACTGTTCATAACAGTTCATAACCTTTGTAATCACCTCTCACATCAGCAGGTATGTCAGCAGCCACCTCCGCCCTGTCCAGACCTGATTTCTACTCTATTGTCCATCGCGCCTGTAAGTGTGTGATTACAGATGCGGAAGGCTGAGTTTGAAGTTGCTCCCTGAGCAGAATAATGTTTGTGGTTGAAGCAGACCCAGTGAGGCATGGATTACATCCTGCTTCACCTTTAACCCACTAGTAATAGTTTTAAAAGGAAAAATCTATAGGAATAGCGCTCCTTTAACCCTAGATTGTATCAGAATGGAAGTACAGCCCTTTATGCTTTGCGCCTCACCACAATAGCTAAAAAAATAATAAATAAATAATAAATACTATCTGGGAGCTGATAGTCCGGTCCCAGTAAAATTTATTGTCAATAATACTGGGTTGAGGCGGTGAGATGGGCGACGTGTCACGGTTTAATTCAAGTCCATATTTCTATGTATTATGACATGGGAACACGTTGAACATGTTCCGAGGGAGGAGGGGGATATCGAGTCTGAATGGACCATGTTACGAGCCTCTATTGTTGAGGCGGCTAGTCAGAGCTGTGGCCGCAAGGTTGTCGGTGCATGTCGCGGCGGCAACCCTCTAACACGCTGGTGGACATCAGCAGTGACGGAAGCCGTCAAGCTGAAGGACTCCTACCGGGCATTTTTGGCCTGTGGGACTTCGGACCGGCAGTCGAAGCGGCAGGCAGCTCGGCTGGTCGCCGAGGCAAGAACTCGGGCATGGGAAGAGTTCAGAGAGGCCATGGAGAAAGACTTCCGTACGGCTTCAAAGCGATTCTGGTCCACTATCCAGCATCTCAGGAGGGGGAAACAGTGCGGTACATATCACTGTTTATAGTGGGGGTGGTGTGCTGCTGACTTCAACTCAGGACGTCGTGCTTCGGTGGGCGGAATACTTCGAAGACCTCCTTAATCCCACCAACACGTCTTCCATTGCGGAAGCAGAGCCTGAGGACTCTGGGTTGGGTTCTCCCATCTCTGGTGCTGAGGTTGCCGAGGTTGTTGAAAAGCTCCTCGGTGGCAAGGCCCCGGGGGTGGATGAGATTCGCCCTGAGTACCTTAAGGCTCTGGATGTTGTAGGGCTGCGTTGGTTAACGCGGCTCTGCAGCTTTGCGTGGACATCGGGGGCAGTTCCCCTGGATTGGCAGACTGGGGTGGTGGTCCCCCTATTTAAAAAGGGGGACCGAAGGCTGTGTTCCAACTACAGAGGAATCACACTCTTAAGCCTCCCTGGTTAGGTCTATTCAGGGGTTCTGGAAAGGAGGGTCCGTCGGATAGTTGAATTTTGGATTCAGGAAGAGCAGTGTGGTTTTCTTCCTGGCCGTGGAACACTGGATCAGCTCTACACCCTCAGCAGGATCCTGGAGGGGGCATGGGAGTTTGCCCAACCAGTCTACATGTGCTTTGTGGATCTGGAGAAGGCATTCGACCGTGTCCCCCGAGAGATCCTGTGGGGGGTACTCCGGGAGTATGGAGTACCGGGCCCTTTAATAAGGGCTGTCAGTATGACCGGTGTCAGAGTCTGGTCCGCATTGACGGCAGTAAGTCGGACTCGTTTCCAGTGAGAGTTGGACTCCGCCAAGGTTGCCCTTTGTCACCGATTCTGTTCATAACTTTTGTGGACAGAATTTCTAGGTGCAGCCAAGGTGTTGAGGGGATCCGTTTTGGTGGGCTTAGGATTGCGTCTCTGCTATTTGCGGATGACGTGGTCCTATTGGCTTCATCAGGGCGTGATCTACAGCTCTCACTGGAGTGGTTCGCAGCCGAGTGCGAAGCGGCCAGGATGAAAATCAGTGCCTCCAAATCCGAGACCATGGTCTTGAACCGGAAAAGGGTAGAGTGCCTCCTCCAGGTTGGGGAGGATGTACTGCTCCTAGTGGAGGAGTTCAAGTATCTTGGAGTCTTGTTCATGAATAATGGGAAGATGGAGCGGGAGATCGACAGGCGGATTGGCGCGGCGTCTGCTGTGAAGCGGGCTGCTGTACCGATCCGTTGTAGTCAAGAGAGAGCTGAGCCAAAAGGCGAAGCTCTCGATTTACCGGTCGATCTACGTTCCTACCCTCATCTATGGTCACAAGCTTTGGGTCGTGACCGAAAGAACGAGATCCCAGATACAAGCAGCCGAAATGAGTTTTCTCCGTAGTGTGTCTGGGCTCTCCCTTAGAGATAGGGTGAGGAGCTCAGACAACCGGGGAGGACTCAGAGTAGAGCTGCTGCTCTTCCACGTCGAGAGGAGCCAGTTGAGGTGGCTCGGGCATCTGGTCAGGATGCCTCCTGGACGCCTCCCTGGTGAGGTGTTCCGGGCACGTCCCACCGGGCACGTCCCACTGGGAAGACCCAGGACACGCTGGAGGGACTATGTCTCCCGGCTGGCCTGGGAACGCCTTAGGATTCCCCCGGAGGAGCTGGCCCAAGTGGCCGGGGAGAGGGACGTCTGGGCCTCCCTACTGAAGCTGCTACCCCCGCGACCCGACCCCGGATAAGCGGAAGAAAACGGACGGACGGACGGATGACATGGGAAATTTCCTCAGCTTTAAATTGCGCCTATTTTAATAAAAACTGATTAGAAGGGTGTTTTTGTGACTGATGGTTTTGTTGACGAGACTCAACACATAGCAATGTTGCCTATGTGAACATGCCATTGTCTAGGTGAATATAGGATTTCCCATCTAAATTTTGTCATTGCTATGACAAAGTGTGATCAGAAAAGTGATCTGTGTGCAGGTTTTGTGAGGAGCCTGTATGTTCAGCGTTTTGTCTTTGCTTTAGTGCTGTGTGTTATGCCTCTATGTTTTTATCATGAGTTCAGTATCATAGTCTTGGACATTCTGGACTAATTAGTTTCACTTTCCTCAGCCTTCTGCCATCTGTCACCATCCTATCAGCTCAGTCCAGTCGTCTGTCACCCGTTATCAGCTCAGACCAGTTCCTCCTGCTGCCACTAAGCAGTCCCAGCTCTGTAAACATGTTCCCCAGCCTTCATATACCTGCCTCATTCACCCACTCACTGCCAGATGGTCTGGTCTGATTTTATGTGCTCTGTCGTAATGCTCCTGATTCTGTTTGCTCAACCTGCTGGATGTAGAAACTCTGCCTGTGTTCAGCCCTCACTGAACGTTTCCAGTGTCTGCCTGCTGCTAGTCTGCTCTGTTTCCTGTGAGGTCCTGCTGCTTGCTCTGCTGAACCTTCAGCCTGCATTATCTGCTCCAGTCAACTCCTGCCTTCACCACCGGCTCAGATTCATCACCGCCTGCACCTCCTGGTCAGTCTGCATCCTTTAGGGTCTCCTTTCCACTCCTGCCTGCCTCGTCTGCCAGTATTTTACGTCTCAATAAACCTTTTAAAACATACTGTGTTGGGTGGATTTCGGGTTCACACCTACAAACCTGACATCAGAAGGTTGTTGGTTTGTAATCAGAAGCTGTCAGCTTGGCCGAATTGACAAGCTAACCTTCATTAAAGCAACTGATTTTATCTGGGCTGTTAGACTTTTATTTATTTATTTTTCTGTCCAAGAAACCAACTGAGAAACTGAAGCTGTTAATAAACATAGTTTTATCACAAACTACTGCACACTGTTTAAAATGTTGCCAGTCTTTATTGTCTTTTCTCATTCTTCTTTTGTGCCAACTTCTGCTTCAGTAAACTATGATTAAAAAATGTCAGTCGGTAGTGTAACATTCTACTCCTGATGGTAAAAAAAATCTAGGCAGAATCCGGGGGAGGGGGTCTCAGGCCCGTCTAGGTAACTTAAAGAATTCTGAGTGTCGGGATCCTGAAGTTGTGATTCTTCAAACTGAACGTCAGGACAGGTGAGCGCATCCAAGCATTAAAAAACACAACAGGTTTAAGGCTCTGGCGTCTTCCATCTGTCAGAGCTCCGCTTATGAAGCCAGATAAAGCCGCTTCTGATGAGCCGCAGGTGTGGGGCACGCCCCGCAGCCAACTCTAACCACCTGTGGAGTATAATAGAGCGAGACCACACAGAGAACCCTGACACAAAGTACTGAAACGGTTTTTAATGTTGATTTTCAATTCTGACTGAAATTCCCTTTAAATGCACCTTTTTCTCAGATACATGAATTACCTGACACAGCCGACCAACAGGAGACAAAGACACTTCACCTGAATTGCTGCTGGCGGTGGTCAGAGGGCCTGGTGGCGCCGATGTGTGGCAGCCTGGCCCACTGATCTCTATTATACACTGGAGTGCTAATAGCCGCTGTTAGAACGAGTGGCTGTGAAGCCACCAGCCGCCATATTGGTACTCCCTATTTTCCTCCAGTAACTAGGGAATATCCCAGCAAACACGTCCAGGTGGGGCCCATGCTGGGCATTGGCTCAGGGTGGGCTGTGTTGCTGGGACCCATGTGGGAAGCCCATCTACTGCCCACATGACTCATGTGGGCAGTAGATAGGCTAGACCAAGCATGGGCAATAGGTGGGCTCCAGTTGGGCAGCCCTTACAAATTCAAAATGGTCAAATCGACATGTTACAGCCACTGAAAGGTTTCCTTTTTTATGCTATTTTATTTATTTATTTTTAACAAGTAAAAGTCTTTAATATCACACTAATCCAGCCTAGATGATGCATAAATTATTTAAATAATTGAAATTTAAATCACTTCACAACCTTTCAGTTATGTTTCATAATAAACTGGATCAATATTCTAAAAGTTTTTAATGTTTCTTCCTTTTTTGTTTTAACACAGGTGAATTCTACTTTCATATTAATACACTGGAATTAATGTCAAACCAAATACTATATGTGCTTTGTTATTTTATTATTATATGTATAGCGTAATGATTTTGTACACTTTTTATCTAGTTAATTCTGTTCTAACATCATCACGCTGTGGATTTAGTAGCTTTTAAGAGCTTTTTTAAAAAAAACATGTGTTTCTAAGATGTCTTGCAAACGAAGGATGCTAAGAATTTAGTATTTCATGGCCTTTATTAACAAACTTTAGAAGGGGATATAAATTACCACAATTCTCAATTCGGTCACTAGGGGGCAGAACGTTTATAATGTTGATATTTTAATAATTTCACAACTAAATTAGTATCTTTTATGATCACCCAAGCTAATTAAACAAATACAAAAATGGTCTGTAACAGAACTAAACCATGGATCGTCCAGGATCATCGATAGTCTTGCCAACAAAACAGTTATATTTCAACCGGAAGGGGATTCTGACCATGCTTAGGCGGAAGTTAACAGGCGCCATTTTGTGCACATAGCCTAACCGTGTTCCGGCGTCATTGGAAGGACGTTTTTTTTATCCTTGCAACAGAGACGGTATCTTTCGGACGACATACAGGTAAGAATGCCTCTACATCTAACAAACACTGGAATATAGGAATACTTTATAGAATTCTAGGGGTTTGAGAGTATCAGCAAGTTGTAGGTGGCCACGACCGCAACATGGTTGAGGACTAGGCCGAGCCAGCTGCTACCGCCGTCAGCTCGGAGCTTCCGGCTCTGCGGCACATTCTATCGTCTTAAGGGAATCAGAGCTGGATTTGCACTATTAGACCTTAGTTGTTTGGGCTGGTTAGTGTATTTCTTTTTTTTTATTATTATTTTTGGCAGTCGGTATTTGACCGAAAGTTAAAAAGTGCGTAGACCACAACGCCGACCGTTTTTAACGCGCGTTAAAGTTTTTTTTTCCCTCGACGCGGTTCAGTGACCCGCGCGGGCCAGTGAGCGCGCTCACTGTTTCCAAGCCTGATTATTTCATACGACTTAATTTTTTTTTCTATATGCGGGGTTGCTGTTCTTTCACTTTATTTCTGAAAATGAAGTCGCTTTTTTGGCTCTCAAATAAGTGACGATGCAGTGTATATAACCAGCTGAAATCCCTCCGCCTTATAATGCACACATTGATGTAGTCACCTCTATGATGCGATATACTCAAAACGAATCTAGCTTCACTTAATAATGGACTTAGATCTGTGATTAACCCCAGAACATTTTTTCTAACCAAATCATTTGCAGTTGTTGGTTGGAGTTTATCTGCTGTGTTTAACATAGCTGAAAGTTTCTTTTTTTTCTTCTTTTTTATTTTTTTTTATTTTTTAGAAATAATGTTTTCAGAAAGAACAAAAAGGAGTAGAATAAAGGCAAAAGCGGAGCAACATTTGCTTGAGCTTGAAAATAAGTCTATGGCTTTGTTGGCAGATAATTCTGAGAACATGGATTCCATGGACACTTATGATGCTTGTGTTGACAATTTATCAAGTAATCATTCAAGAAAGAACACAAAGGCAAATATTGGCAAAAGCGGAGGAACATTTGCTTACCCTCGAAAAGGAGTCGGCTGATTTGTTGGCAGTTAAATCTGAGTTCTAAGTTGAACAGTAATCAATAATTCAATTAATTTACTGTTATAGCTTTGGTAAAGCAAAAAATTCCCAATTCTATTATTTCAGCTTCCTAAATAAGAATATTTTGCTCTTCTTCATTTCGGTTCATTCATGGCCATAAACTGACTATCTCTTTTTGTGGACAGAACAAGGGATTTGAGAAGCACCAACATATTTCAAAATGTTTTAACATTTCATGATTATAGCAACCAATCTATTAATTGTTGAAATAATCAACAAGTATAAAGTAATCCATACCAGTAAATTAACCAACAATGAAAATAATCTAGATCCCGAGTTTTTGTTTTTGTCAAGTTTACCACCGATCCTTTGCCACATGTCTCTCCCCTTTCTCCACCCCTTTCCTGTCAGTCTACTGTCAATAAAAGCGAGCCATTAGAAGGTGCAAAAAAATATAAAAAAAATAATTTAACCTTGTAC
This sequence comes from Fundulus heteroclitus, assembly GCF_011125445.2. Lineage (NCBI taxonomy): Eukaryota > Metazoa > Chordata > Actinopteri > Cyprinodontiformes > Fundulidae > Fundulus > Fundulus heteroclitus. Next base: position 42,433,394 of record NC_046380.1, read on the forward strand.
TGACTCTGTTCTCCCTTAGATCACAGCAGTGGCAGACATTGGAGGGAGCACTGTGGATGAGGCCACAAGACGGATGATGGTCTTCATCATGGACCATGACCTCTCAAGGCTGTATAATTTTGTGGGCCGGAATGGCAAGCGGGAATTCCGGTCTTTAAAGCTGTTTTGAAGTTATGTTTGGTAAGTGCGTAATGGATAATTAATAACTGTAATATAGTAACTTTTGTCAAGATAAATTTACACTCATTTATTGGCTATGGTTATTACTGAAATGCCATTTCAGTCATGCTAGAAAGCTTAATTTAATGTAATTGTGATATTAAAGTAATCAGTTTTTGGTGAATATCACTTCAACATGGTTGACTTTACAATCCTTGCTGAGAGTGTTGTTGGCACTTGTGAAGTGACCGTAACATATGTTTCCTGCAGGAGCTTTAAAGAAGAACAGCCTAACCAGCCAGATCACCAGGAAGGATGTGGAGAGGGCAGTGTCAAAATGGCTGATTGGATCACCACCAATCACATCGTGAAGTTTGCAGACGACACAACGGTGGTGGGCCTGATCAGAGACGACAACGACCAGGACTACAGAGAGGAGGTGGAGCAGCTGGTGGGCTGGTGCAGAGACAATAGCCTGATCCTGAACGTGGAGAAGACGAAGGAGATCATCGTCGACTTCAGGAAGAACCGGCCTCACCACGCTCCACTGCTCATCAACAACTCAGCTGTGGAGGTGGTCAGCAGCACCAAGTTCCTGGGGGTGCACATCACGGACAACCTCACCTGGACTGTGAACACCACATCACTGGTGAAGAGGGCACAGAAGCGACTGTACTTTCTGCGGAGGATGAGGAGAGCCCGCCTGCCCCCGCACATCCTCACGACCTTCTACAGAAGCACCATAGAGAGCATTCTAACCAGCTGTCTCTCTGTGTGGTGTGGAGGCTGCAGTGCCTCCAACTGGAAGAACGTGAGGAGAGTGGTGAGGACAGCAGAATGGATCATCGGGGCTCCTCTTCCCTCCATAAAAGACATTTCATCGCAGCGCTGTGTGTCCCGAGCCCGTAACATCATCAGGGACCCCTCACACCCCCATCGTGAACTGTTCTCCCTGCTGCCCTCTGGGAAGAGGTTCCGCAGCATCCGCTGCAGGTCCACCAGGTTCTGCAAAAGGTTTTTCCCTGCTGCCATCAGACTGTTAAACTGCTGTTGAACTGCTAAACTACAACCCACAAACTCTGCACAACATTTGCATTTTTTGCACATTTTTGCATCATTGCAGCTCATATAGCATTACAAATGCTATCGGACTCCTAGTCTAAAATTGCACAAATAAATGCATTTATGCACAAATGCCCCTGCACAATCCAATCTGTACATAAATAATGTCTTTTTTGTTACATTTCAATTGTTTGTATCCTGTATACTTAAAATCTACTGTTTACTTCTAAATCTCTGCCGCACCTAAAACTATAATTTAACTTCTACTGCGATTTACAAAAGCTGTACGAAACGAAATTTCGTTCTGTACGCACCGAATGACAAAGTTGTCTAAGTCTAAGGGACAGGGGAGGGAATAGACAGGCCAGATAGGTCCGTCCTTCTCCCACTAGATCCACTTCTCGCTCAGCCGAAGAAAATTTGTTATGGGACCATTTTTTTTTGTCTGTTCCATTTTTTTGTCTTGTATAAAACTTTCATAATCTGTATCATATTGTGTGTATTATGCAGCTGTAAAATACATTATGCTTTTGAAAAAATAAAAAACCTTGAACAATGACATGGCATTTTGATTTATATAACTCGCAGTTGACTGCATCAAAGTCTTCGCAAGCAGCATTCACAAAAAATAATACATATTACAATAATAACACAAAATGACCCACTCCAAAATTAAATAGCCTGTAATAATAAAGGCTATACAGTGTAGGACCCGTGTGGGTGAAAACTGGGTTGCCCATGTAAAACCCACCCTCAGCCCATGTGGGCTTGCCCACAAGGGGCCACCATGGAACCCACTGACAAAACTAGCGGGGCCCACTCACGTGCCCACATCCAACCCGCATGGGCCCCTCATGGGTGTGTTGGCAGGGATGTGCGTTACAGCATCGAATAACGAGGATTTTCTCAGGTTCAGGGGGGCTTAAAACTTTTAAAATGTCAAATGCCATATACTTTTATGTTATGTTCTAAAACTATCAAGTACTGAGAAAGTCATGTGCTGAAATATTTTGCATTTTATTCATTTAAATACATATATATAACATTTATAAATATATAAATAACAATATACAAAAACATATATTTACATATATGTATACACATATATATATATATATACATATACACATACTTATATATACAAATATATATATTTAATATGACTAACATGTAAAGTATTTCAGCACATAATTTCCTAGTAGTTGATAGTGTTAGTACATCCACTGACTGTAGAATTACCTATGAAACGTTTTCACACAGCCAGAAAACTACTTGTTGTTGCAACCAAATCCTATGAGATTCTGTGAGAGTAGGGAGTAGCAAGATGGCGGCCAGTGACATCAGTTTTTCGGCAAAATCAGCACTCCAGTGTATAATATAGCTCAGTGGCCTGACCTCTGTCAGTCTGGCCCAGGGCTAACAGGTACCCAAAGCTGAAAATGTGGGACTGTCCCTTTAAGAGGAGCAGCAGGATGCCGTGCACGCTGCGGCTCTGTGTGCGCGTTCACACGTTTCCTGTGTAAAATTAAAAGTCCAGAATAGGAAGAAGTTGTGATGTGGAAATGTTCCATGTGGTTCTGTTGTTGGTGTTGGTTCAGCTTCTGGTTTGGTGCCGCAGGAGTTTAGCTAGAAAATGAAAAACTGGTCTTCAGTCTGTCCGAGTCAGCAGTTTGGAAGTAAAGAAGCTGATTTTAGTCGCAGACTGTCAGCGTCGGCTCTTCTTTCATTCTCAACGTGTTTTCAAGGTTTGGAAAGATGGAGCAGAAATATCATTTCATCATTGCTTTGAGTTTCTGCTGCTGATTTCATTCAATTCAATTCAATTTTATTTATATAGCGTCAATTCATGAAACATGTCATTTCAAGGCACTTTACAAAGTCAAATTCAATCATATTATACAGATTGATCAAAAAAATTCCTACATAAGGGAACCAGTTGATTGCATCAAAGTCCCGACAATCAGCATTCCCTCCTGAATTTATTCAACTAAAGAACAAAATCTGTCATTTAAAAGAATGTCAGAAAGAAGATGGAAATGTTTTACTGTAAATTAAGACTTTTTGAAAGTCAGTGTTGATAGAAAAAAATCAGTTTTATTGAAACAAGCGTCAGTTTTATTGAAATAATGAAACTTGATCAGAGGAACAGAAGAGAATGAGCAGCAAATGAATCAAACACAGAAGAAGAAAATCTGTTTATTTCACATTAAAACACATGAAGTAGAACTGCAGCAAATCTACAAAAGGAAGATTTAACATGTGAATGTAAAAAGTGTTTAGAAAAATAGGAGCTGACAGAAACAGATAATGTCCAGAGACTGAGAAAAACTGGAAAACATTTCAATGAAATCTGACTGATGAAGGAAAGTAAAAAACCAAGAGAGAAAGTCAACATGCTGATATTCAGAGTGAAGCTTTGACTGGAAACAGGCAGAAAAACAACATGTGGATCCTGGAATAATCCCAGCTTCCATCTTTAAAGGACTGGAAGAGGAAGAAGTTTCCAAGGAATCATTTAGAAGAGTTTCACAAAGAAACAGATTGAATCCATGAATGTGAAAACGTGTTTCTGAGTGAAAGAGACAGACATGAACAGACTGAACTATCTGTTCAACAGGGAGAGGCTTTCTCTGACAGGAGGAGACTCTTTAGACTCAATCAGCACAAAAACACTGAGGAACCAAAGGACCAGAACCCAAAGCCAGGAAGCAGAGGTTCAGTGAATGTGGTGTTGAAGGTGTGGAGGTGGATCAGTGAGTCAGAGGAGACTCTGTAGAAGGACAGAATACCAGCAGGACAGTCCACATACACTGCTACTCTGTTGGAGACGGAGGAGGAGGAGATAGATGTTTTTCTGTCATTGTGACAGACAGAGTAACCATGATGATCAGAGCATCTCAGCCTCCAGGAATGATCATTCAGTCCAAACAAAGAGTCATTAATGTCTCCTCTCCTCCTGATTCTTCTGTAACTCACTGATATAAAAACATCTCCTCTCCACTCGACCTCCCAGTAACAGCGACCAGTCAGACCAGTTCTACACAGCAGCTGAGGAAGATCATCAAATCTGTCTGGATGATCAGGATATGACTGAAGCTCCTTCCATGTCACCTTCCTGTTGTCTTCAGACAGTTTGAGGTTTCTGCTCACTGTGTTTGTGTCGATTGTGAGTTGACAGGAATCTGATGGCGAGAACAAAGACAATCCAGCTGCAGTTATTGATCATTTATTGACACTTTGATGATGACTCCTGAATGAGTGATGGACAGTTTGAAGATGGTTGAATGTGAGCTGCTTTGTTGTCATGAATCAAATGAAAAACACACTTACATTTCCTCAGACCTGGTGTCAACCATCGGACTCCAGCAGGCTCCACCCTGAAAGGAGGAGGGAGGTCAGACCATCAGTCTTTTTCAGCAGCAAACATGGACATTACATGTCTCTCAGACACACACTGTCCTCCACTGAGAAAGGACCAGTCCAACATTTGGACACGTCCACTTGTTGTAAAAATCCAGAGAAAGAAAGAAGAGCTGAGAGCAGACAGACACCTGGGCTCTGATGATGATGATGATGATGATGATGATGATGATAATGATGATCATGAAACATTACAACCTGCAGTGGATGTAGTGAGGACAGTTGGTGACACTGTAGCACAACTCATTTGTCCAAACAGAGGAAAAGCTCCAACAGAGAGGAGAAAGGAAATCCCACAAAAACAACCTGAAGAAACAGCCTGAAGCCTAAAAGGACATCAGGAAACTAAGTCAACATTTCTGGAAGCTCCACCTGATTTAATAATCAGCATTAAAATACAATCAATCTAAACACTGACACCAACTCTGGATCCCTGTTCCATCCACACTCCCACACACAGATGGAGGAATGAAAGACTATAGAGCCCTGTGGAAATCTGCTGTGGCCATACTGGAAGATCCAGAAATACAAACATTAAAAAGGAGAAGCTGCATCACATTCAACAAAGAGTTCAACAAGAATCAAAGATCTGATCTCTGAGCTCAGACTCACAAACCAGGGAGAGGCTTCCATCATCACAGACCTCTGACAAACACCTCCAACCTTTCAGCTCTTCCTCTACCAATCAGCACCACGAGGTGGCGCTGCACACATTTACAATGAGACCAAGAAGAAGATGCAGCTTCCTGAATCCAGCAGCTGCAGTAATGGCTTGTGAAAGTGTCCAAGGAGCCTCTGGAACAAGGCCCCCAGCAGATAAAACAGTCCAGAGAGTCTTTGTTTGCATCTTTCCACACAGATTTCCAACCTGCTTTGAGAGGGAAATGAAGTCCCGTTCTACTGATGATGACACGCTCTGATATCACAGATCAGGAGCTGCTGGACTTCTACATTTCCAGCATGGAGGACATAGAAGATCTCAGCTCTGATGAGGAGCTCGCCTGCCTTCAAACTGATTCAGGCTCAGAGAAATATTTCCACATGAAGTCAGACTAAAATGTTGGATTGTCACGCTGCTGCAAGCAGACAGGCCGAGAAGAAAACTTCAAGTTCTTCTCCTGTTCAGCTTTACGTTCCTGTCAGAGACTTCAGCTTCTCGTGAGGAGAACAACTAAAGCCTGGAACAGACTGTCACAAACATCCTGACATCTCCTCCCTGAACAAAGGTCAGCAGTGTCAAGGTGACTTTTAGCTTTATCTATGGAAAGATCTTCTCTAAAGGGGGCGGAGCCTGGATTGGAGGTCCAAGTAGGAGCTTCCAGGAACAAACCTTGGGAACCTCTGGAGTAGCACATGTCTCTGAGATTACTGCTTTAATCAGTGGATTCATTGATAGAAGACGTGATGACTAAAATATCTGAGAGCTGCAGCTCCATTTTCTAGAGATCTGCTGGAACATCAGTTAGAAGTGAAGAATTTCATCATTTCACATCCAGTCTGTTCATCTTCCATAGAAACATCTGAATTATTGAGCTGGACTGGTTCTGAAGGTCTGGATGGTAAAAACCTCCATTGTTTTATGTCTCATTAGTTTTCAGAAAGAGTTGAATTGTTGCTGCATGAATGGTGGAGATACACTCTGGCTTCATATTGAGCAGAGCTCAGGTACCGTACCCCTGCACATCCTGCCAGTTCTAGACTATCAGTTTAAGGAGACAACAGAAGACACAAGCAGAACACTTCAACTATGGACCAAGATCCAGAAAACGTTGGAACATCAACCTCCATCTCTCCCTGTCATCTACTGAATACATGAAGTCCTTTGCTCCAAATAATCTGGATATTAGTTTTAATAAATGGGCAGAATATAAACTTCATTACATTCATCAACTATTTGCTAACAGCCAGTTTAAAACATTTAAAGGACTTAAAAGTGAAGATAAACTGCCAACACTAATCATTTTAGATGCTCTCAGCTCAGATTCTCCCTGATGTCACATCAGGAGTAAAATCAGAGCTCCAGCTCTGATTGATGTCCAGGTAGGAAGAGCAGCAAAGAAATATCTTGGATCTTCTACAGTATTTTTGGGTCCATGAAGCAGCAGAACTCTGGAGCAATTCAGCAGAGATGGGAGGAAGAACCGGGCCCAGTTTGTTCTGACGAGGACTGGGAGACAATCTGCACTGAAGCTCATCTGACTACAAATTCAGACACATGGAGGGAGTTTAAGTGGAGAATAATGATGAGGTTCTTCAGAACTCCAGAAATTACAGCAAAGATGGACACAAATAATCCATCTTATGCTGGAGAACCTGCCGAACCCACATAGCAGATCTCAGCCATGTGTTCTGGTTCTGACCCAAGCTGGATGTGTTCTGGTTGTAGCCCTTTAATCCTCACAAATGAGTTGAGCGGGCTCTGGGTTCTATCAATCTCTTCAATGTTTCCTTCAAAGTATTATCTGGGATCTCTGCACGGTATCAGGTTTTAGCTCTAAACACTAAACACTGGAATAATGAGGCACAGACTAAATCACCACTTGGCACAAGGAAGAAGGCAGGGCTGTCCAACCTACGGCCCGCGGGCCAACTGTGGCCCTTGGTCCACTTTTTATTGGCCCGCAGCAAATTCTGAAAATACAACTGAATATGGCCGCACAAGAAGCTTGAGCTCAACTCTGTTGCACTTCTCAGTTTCACCACTAGATAGAGCCAGATAAATGAAATTAAGCGAAGAAAGACCTTTACCACGAGTCACCAGAGATGGCAGCACTGAAGAAACGCGAAAATAGCAAGTGAGTGAAGAAGATTTCAAAGACGGTGGGAAAATGAGTATTTCTTCAGAGAAATCAACAGAAAGTGTGTCTGTTTGATTTGTAATGAAAATGTTGCTGTGATGAAAGAGTATAATGTCAGTTGGCACTATGGGACCAAACATCAGAGCTACACATCGTACACCGGTGTCCAACCAACACAGAAAGTCAAGCAAATGGCAGCTAGCCTGCAAGCTCAACAGCAGATTTTTTTATGGTAACAAAAAACAGGAAAACGCCACAGCAGCAAGTTATGAAGTCACTAAACTTATTGCCCAGCAGGGCAAACCGTTTTCAGACTCTGATTTCATAAAGCAGAGCCTCATCAAAGTCACAGAAATAATGTGGCCAGAAAAAGTGGCGGATTTCAACAATGTGAGCGTATCCAGAAATACAGGTGTGTGGAGAATCCAGGACTTATCCGCTAACTCCAAACTTCAGCTGAGAGACGAGGCTTGTGCTTCTGGTTTTTACTCCATAGCAGTGATGAGAGCACAGATGCCACAGACACCGAGCTACTGTCCCTTTATTTGAAGGGGAGTAGATGATAATTTTAGCTGTAGGGAGGAACTGCTTGATATGATGACCCTAAAAGGCAGAGCGACAGGAAAAGCTATTTTTGAAGCTGGGTCAGAGGCAGCTGAAAAGATGGAGCTTAAATGGGACAAGCTCTGTGGAGCAACAACTGATGGAGCTCCGGCCATGACGGGCGAGCCCAAAGGAACCCATGACGGGCGAGCCCAAAGGAACGGCATGGTTGGTGTGGGCCAAGGTAAAAGAGAGCGGAGGTGAGGCTGTTAGGATGTATAATCCACCAAGAAGCACTGTGTGCCAAGACTGTCCAGCTGGGCCATGTGATGAACACTGATGGAAAAACTGTCACCATAACTGGAGCTAGAGGACTGTAGCACGGAGAATTTCAGATATTCCTGTCTGATGTGGATGCTGAATACAGGGATGTACTCTACCACTCTGATGTGCGCTGGCTCAGCCGCGGCTCTGTGCTGCAGCGCTTTGATTGGCTGAGATCAGAAATGGAGCAGGTTTTAAAAGAGAAGGGCCGACCTCTTCATGAACTAAGTGACCCTCTGTGGCTGGCAGACCTGGCATTTTCAGTTGATCTTACGCATCATCTGAATACACTGAACAAGAAGCTACAAGGCAAAGAACAGCTGCTGCCACACCTGTATGCACACCTGAAAGCCTTCTGGGTAAAGCTCCGCCTCTTTGAGACACAACTACGAGGCTTTAATGCTGCACACTTCCCTGCTCTGTCTGGAATCACGTCTGCTTCTCCAAAGGCCGACCTTTCTGCTAAAAAGGAGAAATATGTGTCTGTGATTGCATCTCTGGTGACAGAATTCAACCAGCGTCTCCAAGACTTTTCTGTCATTGAAAAACAAATCCAGCTGTTCTCCACCTCCTTCCTGGTGGATGCAGAAGAAGTGGAAGAGAGTCTGCAGTTAGAACTGATTGAAATGCAATGTGATGATTCTCTGCAGAGTCAACATCAGCTTCTCTCCCTCCCTGAATTCTTTCAGAGTTTGGATAATGCCAAGTTTCCTCTGATGAGACGCCACGCAGAAACAATGATGAGCCTGTTGGGCTCAACATCCAGATGTGAACAAAGATTTTCTCTGTTAAATCCCAACAAAAGCAGACTGAGAAGCAGAATGACTGACAGCATCTCTGTGAAGTCCTTCGTGTCTCAACCACCAAACTTTCTGCTGACATGTCAGCCATCCTTCAATCAAAGGACAGCATCACTGCTCCCACTGACTGCAATGTTCTTCACATTATAGTGACTTATGTTATGCCAGAAGCTGCTTGAATATGATTATTATCATTAATTATAATTTGGTATTATAATTTTAGTAATAAGTCATTCAATTCAGAATTCCGCTATTTCAAATTATAGTTCAAATGGTGGTGATGTTAGCTAGAAGCTTGTAATGATTTATACTACTAATGCATTAATTAACTGGCTGTTATGAACTCATTTATGCTGGAATAAATGATCTGGTCGGATTTTAACCGACGAGCTTTATCCGGCAGACTGTGAGAACCCCAATGTAACTGCAATTAGAGTTTAAATCCTTATTCTTTATCACCATCCAATGATATGTCTCTGTATTAATATCAGATGTTAACTCCGAAAAGAGGTAGCTCTGAATTCTGAATAACCATGCAACTGTGAATTAGATTAAACACAAAACAATTTCTATTCCGCAGTTATTGTTTTTATTGAACCAAAAGCAATTCCCTGTTACAGTAATTCTCTGATTCAACGACCTTGGAAATCTTACTCGCTACTAAACATGCAAAATATATGTGGAAATAAAAGAACAAACAAAAAAATAAACAAATGGATTAAAATGAGAGGTAGCAAATCTTAGTTCAGCTCACGGTTGTTTAAACCACACTCAGAGACGTCGGCATTTGACGTCGCAGCATTGAGGAGCAGACACCCGCTCTGAGACACTTGCAAGATGTCGACTATGATGACGTAGGCTCTACAACCTTGCGTGATGCGTGAGGGGAGGTCCTAATGATGTCACCACGCTTAGGCTAATGTGAGGCGGTACCTCGCTCCGAGAGGGAGTGGTTCACGGGTGAGTTTAAAGAAAAACCGCCAACTAAGATTCAACAAAGCGATCAAATTCACTGATAAGAAGAAGCGAAAAGAGAGGGGGGGAAAGCATGGAAGAAGATGGAAAAGAACTGAAGCAGTGACCCACGGCGGGGTTATTGATAAACCACTAATCAACACAGCAAAAATCAATTGTAAAATGCATGCACATACAAAGAAAATATTCAGCAAAATAAACCCATCTCCATCTTGGAGTAAGAAGCATTTACTAAGTCCCTAACACCTGCCCAGGCACAGCTTTATCACCATAAGACGAAAAATAAATCAAAGGGGAGAACCCCGTTACTTTGAGGTGTGCAGGAGCGTTCCGAGTCCGCGGATCTGGTTCCAATCGGCGGTCGGTCCTTCAGTCCGCGAGGAAACGGGAGGAAAGTCCCTTCGTCCGTCTTCTGGGCTATCAGACGCTTTCTTCGGCCAAAACAAAAGCGGGGTCCTCTTTAGATCACTGGGAGATAAGGCGGCTCTCAGTCTTTTGATCAGAGGGAATTAAAAGTACTTTTTAAGTAAACAGCTGTGTGTCTTCTCAGGTTGGCGTTGGGCCAGGGAAGAAGGGAAATTGTCGTGCGTGACCGCAATAAATACATTTTCCCTAGTAACGTTATCTCTCCGCTCCGTTGTTAGGGCGGCGGCCATTTTTGGGCCGTGTTGCATGATGGGAGTTGGTGGCCATTTTGACCACGTTGCATCATGGGGAATACAGTCCGTCAAGTCCCGAATTAATGCAGTTTTGTCACGTCCCGTAATAGCATAACACTTAGAAATACACACAGTATTCATGTGGCAACATTTTGTCTCAACAGTAAATGCTGTGACACCTTGTTACTTCCATTGTACTTCACATGTGTCTGATGAACCTGACTGACTCCTAGAAATGTTCTCATTTAATACGTTGATGATTTGTTAATCTGTGCAGAATCCGCTGATCAATGCAGGACAGCTTTAACTTTAACATCTCTATGAAAAAGGGCAAAAAATCTTAAAATATAAATGCAGTTTGTGCAGGAGGAAGTCACATTTTTGGGCCATGTTTTTTCACATAAAAGCAGAAACTTGTCACTTCAGCGGATTAAAGCAGTTCTAAAAATCCCAAAACCAATCACATAGAAGCAAACAATGTCATTTCTGGGTATGACAGGTTACAGCAGAGCTCCCATTTCAAACTACTCCAAGCTGGAATGTCTGTTGGCTGCTCTAATACGCGGACGGGGACTGGCAGCTGCTGATAAAATCACATGGACATCTGAGGCCGAACTGGCTTTTTCTCTCTCAAAGCAGCAATGTCTTCTGCACCGGTGCTGAATTTGCCAAACCCTGACAAACCATTTATTCATGTCATGGTGACAAATTGCAACCTGTGGCTGTAGCTTCCTTTGATCCTGTGTTGGAAGTTGACGATCCTGAGGTCCACAAAAGTGCAGTTGTGAACGTGACATCTGGTGATGCATTAAATCCTTCAGATTGGCTCATCAGTTACTTCTCTGATTGGCAAAAGCTTGGAGGAAGATTGAGTAAAGGAGCCATGCCGGTGCAAGAGAAACATCCCATCATTCTTGGCAAAGATCAGCACATAGCCAAGCTCATTCTCAGGGACACTCACAAAAGATTAGGTCACAGTGGACGCAATCATACTATGGCTGTTGTAAGAAGGAAATATTGGATTTTACATGGACACTCTGCAGTAAGAAAAGTCATTTCGGAGTGCAACTTTTGCAGACGTCACAATGCAAGACAAGTAAACCAAAAAATGGCAGACCTTCCAAAGCAGAGAATTACTCCTGATTTACCTCCCTTTACCAATGTTGGAGTTGATTATTTTGGACCCATTGAAGAGGAAGAGCAACATGCAAATGCTATGGTGTCATTTTTACTTGTTAAGCAAGTAGAGCTGTACATTTGGAAGTTGCAAATTCTCTAAGTACTGATGACTGCATAAATGCTCTACGTCGCCTCATCAGCAGATGAGGTCAAGTTGTTCACATAAGGTCAGACAATGGAACAAACTTTGTAGGCGCAGCAAGAGAACTGAAAGAAGCTTTGGATGCATTAAATCATTAGAAAATTCAAAAGACACTCATTCCATCTGGAATACAATGGAGTTTTAACCCACCTGCAGGACCTCATCATGGTGGCATCTGGGAGTGTATTATACGCATGATAAAACGCATTCTAAGCTCAGTTTTACAACAGCAATCATTGGATATGGATGGACTTAGCACAGTTATGTGTGAAATTGAAGCCATTCTTAACGATCGTCCAATCACAAAGCTATCAGAAGACCCAAATGATTTGGAACCACTTACACCTAATCATCTGCTGCTGATGAAAGGAAAACCAGCACTACCACCTGGACTTTTTGATACAGCAGATCTGTATGCAAAACGACGCTGGAAGCAGATTCAATACTTCTCCGACCTGTTCTGGAAACGATGGGCCAGGAAATACTTACCATTGCTCCAAGAAAGGCAAAAATGGAACCAAACTAAAAGGAACTTAGTCATTGGGGACATTGTTATAATCAATGACTCTTTAGCACCACGAGGTTCTTGGTGTTTGGGAAAAGTCTTAGAGGTGATTCCTGACAAAAGGGGTTTTGTTCGCACTGTGAAGTTCTAAACAAAGAATGTTGTTTTTGAGCGCCCCATCACCAAATTGTGTCTTTTGCATGAAATGTAACTTATGGTATTGGTTTAAATGGTTTTGGCTTGTAAATGTATAATGTGAAATTGTTATGTCTAACAATTAGGGGCCGGTATGTAGAAGCCAATTTGTACAAGGGTCTATATAAGAAAGGAAATGATGTGTGTATGGGTGTGTGTTTCACCGGAAAGGTAAATCGGTTTTGACCGCTTGGCGGGGAAAACGCTGTCAACCCACAGCAGGCCGTTCGTATCATTTTTTGTTTTGTAGACAAGCAAAGTTAAAAAAACCCGGCTTTTTTAACTTCAAGAACAGCGTCTGGACATTTCCTATATACCACCTCACCCTGGTAAATGCGCGTCAACCATTAGATTCCGCTTTAAAATGCTCCAGTGGCTTTAAGCGTCGGCTTAGCCTCTACAATTCCAGTAAACTTGATACAGTTGCAGCTGGTTTACCTGGTTGGCTGCGCTTTAGTGCTGCAGCTGAGAAAGCAGTGTTAGCAAGGCAAGGCAAATTTATTTATATAGCACAATTCAGTACAAAGACAATGCAAAGTGCTTTACATGATTAAAATATAGCAAAATGTAGATAGAAAATAGAACAAAGAAGTGGGGATTCAGTGAACTAGAACAGTTGAAGGCAATCCTAAACAAATGTGTTTTTAATCTTGATTTAAAGGAACTCAGACTTTCTGGACCTTTATAATTTTCTGGAAGTTTGTTCCAGATAAGTGGAGCATAGGAACTAAATGCTGCTTCTCCTTGTTTAGTTCTGGTTCTAGGTATGCAGAGTAAGCTGGAGCCAGAAGACCTTAGTGGTCTGGATGGTTGATACACTGATAACAAGGCTGTGATGTATTCAGGTGCTAAGCCATTCAGGCATTTATAGACTAACAGAAGTATTTTAAAGTCTATTCTCTGAGATACTGAGGACTTTAGAACTGGGGTGATGTGCTCTACTTTCTTAGTCTTAGTGAGGACGCGGGCAGCAGCGTTCTGGATCAGTTGCAGCTGTATGATCCACTTTTTAGGCAGACCTGTAAAAACACCGTTGCAGTAAACTATTCGACTAAAAATAAACGCATGGATTAGTTTTTCCAGATCCTGCTGAGACATTAGTCTTTTAATCCTAGAAATGTTCTTCAGGTGATACAAAGCCGACCTTGTAACTGTCTTTAGATGCTTTTGGAGGTTCAGGTCTGAGTCCATTACTACACCCAGATTTCGGGCCTGATTAGTGGTTTTTAGCTGAAGCGACTGAAGCTGTGTGCTAACTTTTGATCTCTCCTCTATTGGTCCAAAAATTATTACTTCTGTTTTGTTTTTATACAACTGAAGAAAATTTTGGCAGACATTTACTCAGTGCTTGAACTGGTCCATAGTCACTTGGTGACATGGTGATGTAGATCTGTGTGTCATCTGCATAGTTATGGTAGCTGATGTTGTTGTTTTTTATTATCTGAGCAAGAGGGAGCACGTAGATATTGAAAAGGAGGGGACCCAGGATGGACCCTTGGGGAACCCCACATGTGATTTTTGTCATCTCTGACGTAAAGTTACCTACTGATACAAAAAATTTCCTGTCCTTTAAGTAGGAAATAAACCAGTTGAGAGCTGTATCAGAGAGGCCGAACCAGTTTTCCAGGCGTTGTAACAGAATGGAGTGATCGACAGTATCAAATGCTGCACTGAGGTCCAATAGAACCAGCACTGTGGTTCTTCCACAGTCTGTATTTATATGGATATCATTAAACACCTTGATAAGGGCGGTTTCTGTACTGTGGTGAGCACGGAAGCCAGACTGGAAAACGTCAAAGTGGCTGGTCGTTGTTAAGAAGGTGTTTATTTGTTGAAACACAGCTTTTTCAATAATCTTATTGATAAAGGGGAGGTTTGAGATGGGCCTGTAGTTCTGGAGTAGAAGTTTGTCTAAACTATTCTTTTTCAGCAGTGGTTTGATAATTGCTGTTTTGAGGGACCGGGGGAAAACACCTGACAGAAGGGACGTGTTTATTATCTGAGTCAATTCAGACGCTATGACAGGCAAAACTTTCTTAAGAAAAACTGTGGGGAGAACATCAAGACAGCATGAGGAGGAACTTAGTTCGGAAGCCACTGACACAGGAGGGTTTGTTAACCTGTTGACTGTGGCAAATAAGACACGAGCATTATTAATGTTTTCTTGATGATCTCTTAGAAAAAAGATTCTCTTGCATTTTTCAGTTGTAAGTTATATCTGTCATAGTGAACCTGGAGTCTGTTCTTTCTCCACCTGCATTCAGCTTTCCGACATTCCCTTTTTTCACATCTAACTGCTGGAGCATTTCTCCATGGAGATTTATTCTTCTTTGAAAAAAACTTCACTTTAACTGGAGCAATGCAGTCAATGATGCTTGAGACTTTAGACTGAAAGTAATCTACTAGCTCATCTACTGAGTTGCAGCCCAAGTTTGAGGTAGCAGAGTAAGCTTGAATAAAATCTTCCGTGGCATTGCCCTTAAAGGTGCGTTTTCTTATGATGTCCCTTTGGCTAAATGAGTCACTGTAAATTATGCATTCAAAGGTAACAGAGAAGTGATCAGATAGGGCAACATCAGTTACATTGACATTAGAAATGTTTAGACCTTTAGTGATGATCAAGTCTAAAATATGTCCCTGTTTGTGTGTTGGCTGTTTAACATGCTGAGTTAAACTAAAGTTTCTAAGTGTGTCACACAGTTCTTTTGCACTTCTGTCTTCAGGGTTGTCAACGTGAAAGTTGAAGTCACCAACAATAATTAAACAGTCATAATCAACACATATCACAGACAGAAGGTCCCTAAAATCATTTAAAAAGTTTGATGTGGACTTAGGAGGCCTGTAAACATTCAGAAACATAGTTTGTACCGGGCTCTTTACCTGGAGAGCCAAATATTCAAAAGAGTCAAATTTTCCCAAAAACACCTTTTTACACCTTTCCTTTGCTGTCTGCTCTGACAAAGGAAATTGTAGTTTGGAGGTGTCAACTCCATCAGTATAACTTCTTCATTAGATTCATGTAACCATGTTTCTGTTAAAAACATAACATCAAGATTGTTGTCAATAATAAAGTCATTAATTAAAAGGGATTTTCCTGACAGAGATCTAATGTTTAATAAACCCAGTTTATATGACTTAGTGGTTGATGTTGTCTTTGTGGCAGGTTGCATCTGACAGATTATGACTTAAGTACGATTGATTATTCCTGTTTGTTTTCCTTTTGCTTTTCTTATTTCTGCCACGTATCATAACAGATATTCCATATTCTCCGTCAGGAGGCTCAGGCTGATGCTGGAAGCGGTCTTGTCTGATAAACGTGCAGCCAGGGCCCGGTGTGTATCACAAGGAAGTTATCCGAAGGTCTTCAGGACAGGCATGTTCTGTGATACGTAGAGGAGGAGGAAGATCTGGACCTCTGCGTCCTTTGGAAGATGCCGATTTAGTCACAGAACTGCGGTTTTCAGAATTAATATGTGGAGAGGATGTCAACTGTAGACCGATCTTAAGGACTTTGTTCATGTTATGAGAAAAATCCAGAAAAGGAACCTCTGGGCTTTGTGGAGAGGAAGGCGAGGTGGGTGTAGTCTGGACCGGTGTTCGTGATGGAGGTTCTTGGTCCTCTCTTTGTCCTGCTGAGATCTGGGATGAATCCTCCTGTAGCTCTGACGAAGCCTCTTTCTGTGTCATCTTTCTGGCCATCTTTATCTTGGTTTGTTCGGGCTGTACAGGGCTTATCATTTGTTTTGGAACAAAGCTGATGGTGCATGGTTCACAGAATAGAAGATGTTTGAAATCGGCCGTTTTCCACCTGGCCTATTTAGAGAGAAACCATCTCTGTTGAACAGATGTCTCCTTTCCCAAAAGACGTTAAAGTTGTCTATGAAGGTTACAGTTGTTTGTTTGCATGTTTTTTCCAGCCATTTGTTTAGCATCAGAATTCTGGAAAAAATCTCGTCTTCACAATTAACAGGTGCATGAGGGCCACTGAGAAACACCTTGACATTAAGGCCTTCAACTAAGTTCAACAGACGAATGCAATCCTCTTTCAATACTTCTTATTTTTTTATCCGGGTGACGTCGCCCAGGGCTTCAGGTTGTATTATGAGTTTTTCCAAGGTCGGGCATTCTTTCAAGAGCCTTGGAAGGATGTCTGATACATCAGACACCAGGCCACAGTTCAAATCGTTATAAATCAACACCTCTGTGTTTTTCTTGTTACAGAAATGTTTAATCCCACATACAGACCCATTGCATAAAATCAGGGTTCTTGGCCCCATGGCATGTCTTTTCTCTGGTAGCTGTTGTCATGATTCTCCTGGGTCACATTTTGGAGCGAAGCAAATCTGTTTCATAACGGAATTCCAGCATTTCCAGCAGGTTTACTCCTATTATTTGTTGTGGGAACAGCCCGCTGTTGTTTCACTTGTCTTGGGACATCTCTCTGTAGTATCTGCCAGTTTTCTTTGTCTAGGCGTGGGGTTTGTTGATCCTTTGGTCTTGCACCCAGAGTGGACCAGGGATTCTCATTTTCCTCTGGGATCTGTTTGTTCAGTGAGTTGCTGGGCTGGTGGTCGCCGTTTGGAGTCGCAGGCAGGGTTGTTTCATTTCCATACACGCCGTTTACATCATAATTCAGTTCGAGTCGGCATATCTTCTGTTCTATAACAGCGATCTCCTGTAGAAGCGTGTCAAAGTCCACTGTGGTGAAGGTAGGCTTTTTCCAAAATCAAAATCAAAAATAATTAAAAAGAAAATAAATAAAATAACTAAATCCAACTTTCCGTGGTTTTGGCAAAGAGATAAAAAGGAGATAAAAAGTAAAAGGCAGGAAAATGCAAGCAAGCAGGGAGCAGAGAAAAAAGCGTACAAGGATATGACACAATATCCTTGTACGCTAATACACAATTAGCCTCATGTTACATTGTTGGCTACAATGCTCTGACAGTTTTGTTCCACATTCTTTTTCTATCATCCTCCTGGAACAAAAGACTTTTATCAGCAGTAAGGTGGCTCAAATATTCTTCAATTTTATTGGACATGCCTAACATCACCATTCTGCTGCGGGTTTAAATCGATTAAGGTTTGTTATATCCAGTGTTGGGTAAGTTACTTTAAAAATGTAATCCGTTACAGTTACAAGTTACTTTGTTTAAAATGTAATTGTAGTGTAACTTTTTCGATTACTTTTAAAAAGTAATGTAACTAATTACTTTTGATTACTTTTTGATTACTTTAAGGTTTTAATGAGTATTGACCATGTTCAACATTTAATTTTTGAGAACTGAATGTGAACCTTAAAAAAGCGGAATTGGGAATTGACACTTGTATGACTCTATTCCTGTATATCCATCAGTAGTTAAAGGACAAGAGTCAGCAAATGCAAATTCTGCCCTGTAAAACAATGGCAGCACAATTGTTGCTGTATGATCTGAAGCCCCATTTGGAGCTTTTAAACAGGCTTTGAAAAACTTTGATAATTTGCTGCTGTAATATTATAGATTTTTTTAGAATAAAAAGCTAGCAGATGTGCATATTCAAAAATAACAGAAATACAATTATAGAGCATTCAGTATTGTAAGAAAGCCCACATTGTTTCTGGATAAATACATTATTGTATGAGTTAAGTTCTGTTCCGTTCTCTGCCTTTTTCGTTGTAAAACTGAAATGTCCCATGCTCCTAAATGCACCATAGCTTTCCGACGCTCACGAACGCAACACTGAACGCTGAGCTGTGTAGACGCGCGTTTGATTTTCCGCTTAAGACAAAGTTTTGCAGTTTCACAACACACGTCGGCTCTCACGGTTTATTGTTGTGTGTGAATAACAAGAGGTGGCTGTCAACAAGCTTGAAGGCTGTCATTTTTGATACGCTGCTTGAGCTGAAATAAAACCGTGAAACGTCCGCTCGCTTGCTGTTCTTTCAGAAGGCTCCACCAGCACAGGATGGATCATCAGAGTGATAGAGACAAGGAGCCGTAGCGGGAAACGGCGATACAGGGTGCGAAGCAATAAAAATATCATTACATATTTCGCAAAGGTTTTTCTTTATATTTTTAAAAAATGTAACTAAATTTGTAATTCTTAATATTTTCGGAAGTAACTAACTGAATTACGTATTTTCTCATTGTAACTGTAACGAATTACAGTTACTCTTTTTTTGTAATTAAATTACGTAACGTCATTACATGTAATCCGTTACTCCCCAACACTAGTTATATCTTCAGATTAAGGTGTTTAGCACTCAGGTCTGTTACCACACCAGTATTCTGCTCAAACAGCTGAACTCATCTCTTTAACTGAGGCTTGTGAGTTGGTGGAAGGAAAAGCTGTGGTATGAACACGCGGACTGTGTCATGCATCTCGAGGTGCAATGCTGGATTTGGTTAAAAATATTGGTACACAAATGGGTTACAGTGGTAGCTGAAAATTACAGCAAAAAGTGTTTGATCTGTGCTTTTCACAACCCGTCTGGGTTTTCTGCACAGCCACAAGCTGCACATCCGCCTCTAAAATTTCCATTCCAACATCTGATGATGGATTTCATTGAGCTGACACTTGCTGAAGGAAAGAAATAATGTCTAGTGGTTGTGGACATGTTCTTTTTCTTTTCGCTGTGTTTCCTGAGTGCTTTAGGGGACAGAGACATTCAAACACTTCTTGCCTTTGAATTAAATAACTTACAAAGACAAAGATGCATCTTTTCACTTAATTGATAATTATTAATATCCACTACAAGACCATCATGACGAGCCTGCCAGGATTTGCACCATCATCTTGAATCTTCCCACTGTGGGACACTGCATTGAACTATTCCTAATTAACCTTTAGACTTATTTAAATTAACTATACAATTGTTCTGACTGTAACCAAGATAGTAAAAACAGAAGAGATATATTAAATAATAAATGGCAAGGATAAATTAATTTATTATATCCTTTTATTTCAATTAACATTTCAAAGTTCATATAAAGTTATTAAAAATATGTTGGCATTGATTTAAATAAGTTATTTTTATTTTGTGGGAATGGCAAGCGGAAATTGTATTTTTCCACAGGAGTACGGTCTGTGAATGTAGCACAGGTGTGTGTGTGTGGGGGGGGGTGGGGGGGGGGGGAACAGAGAGAAGAGAAAAAGTGGGGTTAAGCGTGAGAGGAGACAGCGGAGTAGGAGCACGTAGCTGATGTTGAAGTGAGTAAGCTCAGACTTATCGTAAAGAGAAGTTATAATATACACTATGCAAGTTAGAAGTACACAGTAGAGTTTAGACGAGAAGCTGTGGAAAGGTGTGCTTGTTTTTCTTTGTCGCTGTATTTACTCGAGAGTTAAAGCAAAGCTAACCTAGCTGTTTGCTAACCTGGACTACAGTAAGCTGGTTATTCGCTGCTAGAGTGGAACTTAAATTACCTGACTCCGCCAGATAGATTTGCTCCGCATATCCATCTGGAAACCTTCCGTTGAAGTAATTTTGGGAAGGGGCGAAAATACTGGTTAGCTGATTGGCCTATGTTGGTGATAGACGGGCCAAATAAACCAATCAGATTCGTCGTCGCTCGTAACAGAGCGACGACGAAAACACAACCACAAGCCAAGCTACTCTTGCTGCTGCAGGTAAAGGCTCGTTAGCTCAGCAGAGAAATACTCTGTAATTCCGATAAAACTTGCTCGATAGCCACGCTAACGCTAGTTTCATCGGCTAAAACCGCCATGTTATTTAGACTGAACTGACGCGCTTCCCGTTGCGTCACACCTCAACCCGCCTCAAAGCCAACGCTGATTGGACGTTCGTTTGGTGAACGGCTCCAAATTTTCTTTAACGGAGAGTATCCAGACTGATCTGCGAGTGAAACCTTGAAACCTCGCGAGATCAGGATGGTCTCACGAGGCTAGAACTTAAAGGGCTTGCAGAAGACAGTTACCGCATTGGATAACTAGTGACAGACTCCAGATAGTCACTCTGAGAACCCGCGTCGCTCAGAGTAAATGTGGCAACGTGGGAACTGAGGGCCAGTAGATGTGGAGCACATAGAGAGCACCTGGAAACCACACAACTGCATCATTCCTGAAATGCTGTTTCTTTGGATCGCTTTGAGGTCCTTCTGGACACAGGACGAGGTATTGCCCAAATTCATCTGTGGAAAATCACGATTACACAAGGTACTGAGTTATGCTTTAATATTTTGCTTTTTGAGTGAAAAGGCTCTGGACTGTGGAGTTGGTGGGACTTCTACATTCCTGGGCATCTGCACAGGCCTGCAACATCTGGGGTATTTTCTGCCGGCATTAGATTTAGTCTTTACCATAGTGGGTTATATGACTGGTGTATAATGAATCTGTATATGCAGATTCATTGTACGGTTGGAACAATGCTGTGTTTTTTCTGTTTTGCCTAAATTCCAAAAACCTGCCATTCCCTTATTTTATTTTTATTAAAGGAGGGTTACTATGGTCTACTTTACATGGTGTGTGTAGTGTAATTTACTTTAGTAGTGTCCAATGCTGATTGATCCAAAAGCATTTGAGAGAGATTCAAATTAAATAGTAAGAGGGTATACAGAGACAAAGAACCCAAAACTCACTTATTTAAAGGAGAAGTCCGGTCAAAATCAGAATTCAAACTGCTGAAAGTACTTTAAATATAAAATTATTACATACTGTTCAATAAATGATAAGCTTTTTTGATTAAGAGTAATTTTCATTTGAAGGTCATTTACTGGGGGCAGCCATCTTGGTGAAGAACAGTACTGCCAACTCCCAGTTTGTGACCTCAGGTTGCGTTATCGGCTGTCGAGCAAGTCCCAATGCCCTATCTGTCCCCTTGTAAAAAATATTTTTTAGACTTAGACTTAGACAACTTTATTAGTCATTTTGTATGCACAGAGTGCGTACAGAATGGAATTTCGTTTGCATACAGCTTTAAAATTACAGTAAATTGCAGTAGATTACAGGATAAAGTAAATTACAGGATAAAATTACAGGATAAAGTGCAGCAGTGATTTAACAGTAAAACTATTGAAATGTAAAGAATGCAGGAGAAAGAGACAGTGTGCGATCACAGTGTACAGGTGAGTATTTTAAAAAAAACATATGTATGTCTAGAAATTATTTGTGCAAGAATGCATTTTAGAAACTGAGAGTTCGGCAGCATTTGTAATGCTGGATAAGGATGCAATGATGCAAATGTGCAAATATGCGAATGTGGTACAGAGTACAGTTTATAGCTTCAGCAGTTCAACAGTCTGATGGCAACAGGGAAAAAGCTTTTGCAGAACCTTGTGGATGCTGCGGAACCTCTTCCCAGAGGCCAGCAGGGAGAACAGTCCTTGATGGGGGTGTGAGGGGTCTCTGATGATATTACGGGCTCGGGCCACGCAGCGCTGAGATGAAATGTCCTTAATGGAGGGAAGATGAGCCCCGATGATCCATTCTGCTGTCCTCACCAATCTCCTCACGTTCTTCCAGTCAGCAGCACTGCAGCCTCCACACCACACAGAGAGACAGCTGGTCCGAATGCTTTCTATAGTGCTTCTGTAGAAGGTCCTGAGGATGGGCGGGGGCAGGCGGGCTCTCCTCATCCTTCGTAGAAAGTACAGTCTTTTCTGTGCCCTCTTCACTAGTGATGTGGTGTTCACAGACCAGGTGAGGTTGTCCATGATGTGCACCCCCAGGAACTTGGTGCTGCTGACCACCTCCACAGCTGAGTTGTTGATGAGCAGTGGAGCGTGATGCGGCCGGTTCTTCCCTTAAGTCGACGATGATCTCCTTCGTCTTCTCCACGTTCAGGATCAGGCTGTTGTCTCTGCACCAGCCCACCAGCTGCTCCACCTCCTCTCTCTAGTCCTGGTCGTTGTCGTCTCTGATCAGGCCCACCACCGTTGTGTCGTCTGCAAACTTCTCAATATGATTGGTGGTGAACCTGGGGATGCAGTCATGAGTCATCATGGTGAACAGCAGGGGGCTCAGGACGCAACCCTGAGGGGAACGAGTGCTGAGGGTGATGACATCAGAGGTGTTCTGTCCAATCCGGACTGACTGAGGTCTGTTGGTGAGGAAGTCTAGCAGCCAGTTGCGAAGGGGTGTGCTGAAGCCCAGATGTTCCAGTTTTCCCACTAGGTGCTGTGGGATGATGGTGTTAAACACTGAACTGAAGTCCAGGAACAGCATCCACACGTGCATGTTCTTCTCCTCCAGGTGTGTCAGGCTCAGATGAAGAGCAGAGGAGATGGCGTCTTCAGTGGAGCGGTTCTGTCGGTAGACAAACTGGAACGGGTCTAGTGTTGAGGGGAGACTGGAGACGATGTGTTCCTTTACCAGCCTTTCAAAGCACTTCATCATGTTGGGAGTCAGCGCAACAGTCCGGTGGTCGTTGAAGCAGGTGACTTGAGGTTTCTTTGGCACCGTTGATGTTGGCTGACATAGTCATGGCGTACTCATCAATGTCAATCTTGTCCTCATAAGTTGCTGCAGCTTTGAACATGTCCCAGTCAGAGCACTCAAAACAGTCCTGGAGCACCTCCATAGGGGGTTTTCACTGATGTCACTGGCCAACTTCCGGTCCGCCATATTGGGTGGCACACTTCCTTATCTCTAGTTGTCGTACACGTATTATCGTATCGCGAATGGATAAGTACGCCAGCACGCTAGAGCGACCAGATAAGGACGTATATCTGAGGAAATGTTCCGTGATCGACCATATGGACCCCTATGCCCTCCACGGTGCCTTGTTTAGCCGTAATCCAGATGATTGGCCAAATGTAGAGCACGGCGACATAGTGCATTACCTGGTGTTCGGTGAAAACCCTCTGCACACTCTTGAGGAAATGAGAGCTTACAAGGGTCTAGAGGCTCACAACCAGTTCACATCTGGTTATGTACATCAAGGAAATCGCCATCATACGTGGACGGGTGAGTTTTAATAAGATGGTAAAAATGTAAACAATCCGACGCAAATGTGTCGCATGCTTCTGCGGTGGCTGGCGGCGGGCGGTGCGCGAAGGCGCTTGGCTGCAGGGCCGATCGACGCCGCTCGCGGCTTTAATTATTTAAGCAGAACAATGACCAGCGCAAAGTTAAGTTGTATTTACCGTATTGGCGCCGGAAAGTTATGTTCGGTCGACTTACAGCCGCGATCCAAGCGAGCCGACGACTCTTTGTTATCTCTGTAACTCGTTCAAAGGTAAGCTGCGCTCAGACGGGCTCTGGCACATGCTAACCGTTAGTGCTAACAACCACTCACGCATGTAATGTACTTTTAACTAGCTGCTATGTGTTTCAAACGTTTAGAACACACTCTCATTGACATCGGGATACTGTGGAATGTTATGTTCGGTCGACTTACAGCCGCGAGCCAAGCGAGCCGACGACTCTTTGTTATCGCTAACAGTTGTTCTCCGTGGTTGCGCCTCCAGGCAGGAAAGCGGTGGAAAATTAATCCGTTTCTATGTTTTTCCCATGGCGATCATGTGTTGCGCTGTTACAGCCCACAATACAGCAACGGTTTACCATGGTTGAAATCAAGTTAAGGTGAAATTAATCAAATTAAAACATGGCTGAGAGAGGGAGTACAGTACGCGGTAGTAATAGGCAGTAGAGGCGGCGGAGGCAGTCAACATGACAGCCGCGGAAAGTAATAAGTCATAACGCCCAAGCCCTATTATTAATATATTCTTCTTACATGTTTTAAATACTTAACAGTTAATTACCTGTGACAAAGTGAGCACCGCAGACTCTGGCGTATTCCAGTTTAACACCGTCCAAATCGGACCTGGATATCCGTGTCAGCCATAGGTGACGGCGTTGTTCAGACAGCTGTTTTGTTTTTTCACACTGATTCACTATTACGGCTGGTAGGCGATAGAAAGAGCGTTGATCTCCACCTCCACGGGCCGAGCAACCAACCATTAAACACGTTTTCCCCATTGTTCACTTCCAATACTGCCTAAGGCGTCATACAATGCAGGTCAACGGTGCGAAACGACTGCCACCCAATATGGCGGACGCACTGAGTAGTCACGTGAGCGTGACGTCAGCTGAAAACCCCCTATTGCTCCCTCAGTCCACACCCTCACCTGCCTCACTACAGGTTTAGCTCTGATCAGCAGGGGCTTGTATGCAGGAATTAGCATCACAGAAAGGTGGTCTGAAGAGCCGAGGTGGGGGCAGTGGGCTACTCTGAATGCGCCTTTTATGTTTGTGTAAACTAAGTCTAGAGTGTTCTCTCCCCTAGTTGCAAAATCCACATGTTGGTAGAAATGAGGGAGAACAGTTTTCATATTTGCCTAGTTAAAATCCCTAGCAATAATGAAAACCCCCTCTGTGTGTGCAGATTGCATCTCGGAGATAGTCGGATAGAGAACACTCATGGCCTCTTTTGTGTTTACTCTGGGAGGCACGTAAACCGCTGTGATAATAACAACAATGAACTTTCTAGGCAGATAAAAAGGTCTGCAGCTAATAATCATAAGCTCGATGTCCGGAGAGCAAAAACTTGTGACTATTCTAGCATTTTTACACCAGTCAGTTGTTCCTGGTGTAAACACAGAGTCGGCCTCCTCTGGTCTTACCGCTGAGTTCTTTGTTTCTTCTGTCGGCGCAGAAAGTAGCTAGCCCCTCCAGGCTAACGGCGTTGTCCGAGATTGATAATGTAAGCCATGTCTACGTCAGAATCAGAGTCCTGTAGTCAGTCCCTGAAGTCCCTCTTTGCAGAGAGCTCGAGTTGTAAATGTTCTATTTTGTTGTCCAGTGAGCGGATGTTGGACAGCAAGACGGATGGCAGCGGCGATCTGAAGGGGTTAGCCTTTAACTTAGCTGCTAAGCCTCCGCGGCAGCCACGTTTCTTCGGCCAGCTACACCGCTTCCGCTTTGCTCTCCACCGGCGTGAGCTGCTCGTCGAGTCCGCCGCCTCAAAGGCCCCCGGGACCGGTACCCGTAGTACTCTGAAACCGCGTAAACAATCGAGTGTAGAAGTGGTTATAAGTCCAAAAACACTACATGACCGTAACTCCAGCAGGCGCTGGCGATCATGCACTGATCGGCTGGGTAGATGAGTGGTTTGTGTCGTATCCCTCTGCCGCTCTGGTGGGGTAAACAAATGTTCCGGCAAATTTTACATCATAAAAAGGAAAAACCTATCGAAAAGTCTCGCTCTCATGTCATCTTGAAGACATTCTTCTTCAAAATGTTTGTGACAGACAACGTGTTTTCTTTCTGGCCTAAAGCACAATGGCAAATCCTCCCTCTTCAAGTTGTCAATCCAACAACAGAACCCGTGGTGGAACATGAATCGGAAAAGGTGAAAAATCATATGTTTTTTTCACTTTTACCCGATGTATTGGAACATCCAACTGCCATGCACGTGAGCATTGTTGCTTTAACAATAGCTCTCATGAATTTCAATCATGAAGTCCTCTCGAAATCCGAAATAATTGATGTTGATCACAGCTGTGTACAAACAGTTCCTATTGAATTAGCTTGTAGAGCGCAGTGCCTTACCGCACTGAGACGTCACAGGATATATACACAGTGATCGAGATGACAATTTATGCTTTTATTTTCTTATTGATTAACGCTAAATTCATTAAATCACCACGGATGTATTTGTTTTAGGTATAGCTAATGATCCACTGATTTTTCCTTGTTGACCGGACTTCTACTTTAATAACATTGCTTAAGTGAGGGCTACATGACTGCAAGTGATAAGAGGTGTAGGAGGGGGATGGGTGGCATTTAATTGAAGAGGTTTTGATCTGTGGTCGTAAATCAATCTAAACTCTGTCATAAAGTACCTCTATACCTTTATTCCTCCATACCTGAGAGCTTCCAGTCTCCAATGTGGATCCTTCAGTCCGGCTGACAAAAGATTCACTCCTGAGTCTCCTGGATGATTGTAGCCCAGGTCCAACTCTTTCAGATGGGAGGGGTTGGAGTTCAGAGCTGAAGCCAGAGAAGCACAGACTTCCTCTGAGACCAGACAGCCTGACAAACTGCAGAGACACATGATTTTAACACGAGAAAGTGGTGCTCGAGAAACTTCTGCTCAGTTCGTTTTAATAAATATAAAATAGAAATCAAACAGTATTTTGTTCTGTAGGTAATAAAAAGTAACACCTGACACATTTAAACAGATGAATCCTGACTGGAGCTCCACTGGGATGGAAACTCTGCCAACAAATTCTGCAGAAGGTTCTGGCTTAAGCCAGCTCCAAACAGTGCACTAATATAAAGATGTAAGACTGTCAAACATATAAACCAGGGGTCGGCAATCCGCGGCTCCGGAGTATTTAATTTAAGTCAGTGTTTCCCGCAGCACTATCTTGGCGAGGCCGCCGCCTCGTCAAACTCACGGTACCGCCTCGCCAACGTTCCAAAAAAACGGCTGATATCACTGAATTGCGACACCCTCTGGTTGGTTTTATTACTACGCCATGGCAGAGGAGTAATTTTCTTTGATCATCCGAGGAGACGTGTTGGGGGACAAAACGTCTTCGTCGTCATCATCGGTATATGTGGAAGTACTTAATTAAAACTGATAATAGAAAATTAATATCTGTCTCGTGTGCTCTGACAAATTAAGATAGGATTTAGTTCTATTTCATCCCTCCTGACCGCCAGAGGCGGTGCTGAAAGCACTGAATGTTCCCTTCGGGCATGCGCAGTTCGAGTAATTATACCAACAGAGTCACACCTGTGACGCCGGATGACCACTCGGAGGCTATATAGCCTGCTGTCATCCTTGGCTCTGTTCTTTTTTCTTCTCGCAAGCGGTTCGCTAACTTCCCCGTTGTGTGACGCCCCATCGCGCGGAGTTGCGGTTTTTCCTCCGCCCTCCCAGGGCTGCAACGGGTTGATTGTGGAAGTTCTTTGGAAGGTAAGTAAGCTGTTTGTTGGTGACGGTAGCGTTCGCGCCCCCTCTCCCAGCTCACGGCTTTTCGTTACCCTGTTACCTACAGCTGGGGCTGTTGATTGTGTACGGCTAATGTTGTTAGCCCATTTCGGTTTACCAGTTTATACCTGGTGACGGCAGCGTGTTCGCCCCCTCTCCCAGTGTGACTAATATGTTGATTTACTCAAGTGCGAAGTACGGCTAATGTTGTTAGCGCCTTTGATTTATTGGTTTTATACCTGGTGATGGTAGCGTGTTCGCCCCCTCTCCCAATATCAGCCTCCTTGTGTTTGCAGCCTATTTCTTGGCTCTGCCATAACTGGTGACGGCTGCGTTCGCGCCCCCTCTCCCAATTTTAGCGCATTTTCATTTAATTGGGTTGAGCCTTGCCGACCTTAGACATGGATGGCTTCCATAGCTGCAGGGATTGTGGGGCTGCCCTCCAGGCAGAGGATGGCCACGACCTGTGCCCTACCTGCCTTGGACATGAGCACCTTGTGGAGGCGTTGTCCGAGAACCCCTGCATGAATTGCAGTTTTATGCCACATGCAGTGAGGGTAGCCCGGTTGGCACAGTTGTGCCCCCAGGAGGGTTCTGACCTTCCACCCTCTGGACAGGTGGATCCCCCCAGGCGTTCTAAGCGCCGTGGTGGGTCTGCGGTCTCAGCACCCCCTCCTCGGAGGAGACGGGCCAAACTTGACCAGGGCCTGGCCACAAGGGTGGAACAGTTGTCAGCGGAGTTGGCAGAGATGAAGTCCTTGCTGCAGACACATCGGTCTGATACCTCTCTTCCAGTGGCTGGGCTCTCCTCCCCACCCATGCCTGAACTAGTTGCGGAGGAGGACGTCATATCTCTGGCTGCCTCTGCTTCTCATTTCAGAGATGAGGAGGAGGCAGGGTCCTCTCAAGCCTCTGACAATGGGTCGTTTTCATCCCGGAGTACAGGGGAGGCCAGTGACAGTTCCATGCGGGATGTCATGTCCATGGCCCTGAAGCAGCTGCAGCTAGAACTCCCGCAAGGAGAGGTGTCCGACTCCGGGATGCCTTTTTCAGGCGCGGACAGGCCCCTACTCCATTTTCTGTACCTCCATCAGAGGAGTACCTTAAGGAGTTGCACGCTTGCTGGTCTGGCTTGCACAGTCTCCTCTCATGGAGGCTTGCCGTAGGACCCTCAGGGGTGTCCCGGTCGTGCCAGGGGAGTTGTTTGGGTCAGCTGCCCTGGAGGCACTGGAGCGGACTATTCAGGCGCGTCAGACCAGCCAGCAGCTTTCTGGCCTTCGTAGGAGGGTACCCCCCGTTCCTCAGCGTTCAGGGCGCCCTGCTACTACCCCCAGCGTTCGGCCACGGCCTCAGACTGGTGATGGATCTGGTGGTTCTTATCCCCGTGATGTGCGGCAGAGACCCAGCAGGGACTTTCGTAGGCCAGTCGGCCGCCCAGCTAGACCGACCCCGGCCTCAGATCCTGGACGTCCTCCCCCCAGGGCTCCCAGAGGCCGAGGGGATAGAAGATGACACCACCGGGCCAGCCGTCGGACATTTTTCCCATAAGCAGCTGCGTTTCTGGGCTGCTCACTCTGTGGATCCATGGGTGGTTGCCACCCTAACCCATGGCTACAGACTCCAGTTCCGACGGCGGCCCCCTCTCTCACGCCGGGTCAAAATGACCATTATCACCGACCCGGTGAAATCCTTGGCACTAGACCAGGAGCTTTCCGCCCTCCTAGCCAAGGGAGCAATCGAGGCTGTGGATCCTCTGCGGCAACCCAGAGGCTACTATTCCACGTACTTCCTGGTGGCAAAAAAGACTGCCGGTTATCGCCCCGTTCTAGATTTAAGGGGACTCAATCAGTACATGAAAGTTATTCCATTCCACATGCTCACCACAGCAGAGGTCCTTCAGACTGTCATGGCAGGGGATTGGTTTACGTCAGTAGATCTGACAGATGCCTACTTCCATGTACCTATTGCGGCAGAACATCGCCGCTTTCTCAGGTTTGCTTATCAGGGTCGCCATTGGCAATTCCGGATGCTCCCATTCGGGCTCTCCCTTTCCCCGAGGGTGTTTACTCGTTGCGTGAAAGCGGCCCTCTCTCCTCTGCAGGCCTCCGGAGTCAGGATTCTGCCATACCTGGACGACTGGCTTCTCTGTGCTCCCACTCAGGTAGCTGCCTGTCGGGATACGTCCCGGCTTCTTCTCCAGGTGTCACGGTTGGGCCTCAAAGTCAACCTTGCAAAGAGTTGTCTGGTTCCATCTCAGACAACCACCTTTCTTGGGATGCATCTGGACTCCACTACCATGAAGGCCCGTCCGTCTGTTCACAGGGTGGACGACATACTCCAGTTTGTCGGTCGATTCAGGCTGGGCAGGCAGTTTCCTTACAGCATCTTCCTGCGAATGCTGGGCAAACTGACATCGGTCACTCGTGTCGTGCCCTTGGGTTTGCTCCTTCTGCGTCCTTTGCAGAGGTGGCTCAACAGCTTTCACCTAGATGCCAGGCTGCACAGACGTCACAGGCTCATGGTGACGAGGCTGTGCCTCCGTGCCCTAGCTCATTGGCAGGACAGGACCCTTTTGTCCTGTGGCGTTCCAATGGGGTTAGTGGTGTCTCGAAGGGAAGTGGTCACCACGGATGCCAGCCCCAAGGGCTGGGGCGCCGTGTGGCAACACAGAGCGGTTCGGGGTCTCTGGGGACCAAGGGAGCGCACCGAGCACATAAACGTCCTGGAGCTGCAGGCTGTGCACATGGCCCTCAGGTGCCTTCTGCCCCACCTAGAAGGACGGCATGTGTTGGTTCGAACGGACAACACCTCTGTTGTTTACCATATCAACCACCAGGGAGGCACCAGGTCAGCACGTCTCCTGGAGGTGTCCAGGGATCTCCTGGAATGGGCGTTTCCCCGTCTGTCCACCCTGCGCGCAGCATATCTACCAGGGCAGCAGAACCAGGTTGCAGACTCTCTATCCCGCCAGGCACCTGCTCCGGGAGAGTGGTCTCTTCACCGCGACGTAGTGCGCAAGATCTGGAACCTCTTTGGGCAGGCAGAGGTAGATCTGTTTGCCACAGAGGAGTCAACCCAGTGCCCCCTATGGTATTCCCTGACAGGGGTCGGGGGCACACTGGGCTAGGATGCGCTGGCTCATCCATGGCCACAGGTTCTCCTGTATGCCTTTCCACCCCTCTCGCTGATTTGGCCTACTCTACGGAGGGTTCTCGAGGGAGGCCACAGGGTGTTGCTGGTAGCTCCGTTCTGGCCAGCACGCCCGTGGTTCCCGCTGCTTCGGAGTCTGTGTCTCAGTACTCCATGGCGTCTTCCAACAAGGAGGGACCTGCTGTCTCAGTTGGGGGGACAGATATGGCACCCCAACCCTCAACGTCTCCAGCTGTGGGCCTGGCCCCTGGGAGGCTGACTGGGTGTTCAGAACCTGTGAGACACACCATTTTGAGTGCTAGGGCGCCCTCCACTAGGCTGCAGTATGACAACAGATGGCGTCTTTTTTCTCAGTGGTGCTCTGCCCACAATGAGAATCTGGTTACCTGCTCGGTGCCCACTATTCTGGAGTTCCTCCAGTCTCTCCTTGATAAGGGCCGGTCTCCTTCGACCCTTAAGGTGTATGTTGCGGCAATTTCATGTCGTCACCTACCTGTCGACGACCGTACAGTAGGGCGCCATGATCTGGTCTCTCTTTTTCTGCGCGGTGCTCGTAGGTTACGCCCGCTGCCGGCTCCACGAGTGCCCGATTGGGACCTACCATTGGTTCTTGCGGCCCTGTGCCATCCTCCATTCGAGCCTTTGGCACAAGCGGACCTCAAGTGGCTTTCTTGCAAGACCGCCTTTCTGTTGGCTATCGTGTCGGCTAAGAGAGTCAGTGAGTTACATGCTCTCTCTGTCAGCCCTACATGTATCAGGTGGGCTCCAGATGACTCCGGTGTTACCCTGTGGCCTAATACTGCATTTGTGCCTAAGGTGTTGTCTCCTTTTCACCGTAACAAGCCATTGCAGTTGGCTCGGTTTCAGCCCCAGTCAGGTGCAACCGAGGGGTCTGAGTTATTGTGCCCAGTAAGGGTATTGGAAGCATATATTTCGGCCACCACAAGTCTAAGACACTCAGACCAGCTTTTCCTATGCTATGGGGGTCTGAGGTTAGGCTGCCCTCTTTCCAAGCAGCGTCTGTCCCATTGGATAGTGAGCGCCATCTGCCACGCCTACGCTGTAGGTCGCCGCTCCCTGCCAGTCAGGGTGAGGGCACATTCCACCAGGAGCGTCTCTGCTTCCTGGGCGGCTTTGAGAGGGCTCCCTCTGGAAGCAATATGTGCTGCTGCATCATGGGCTTCCCCGACCACCTTCACGAGGTTCTACAACGTCAATGTGACCGTCCCTCATCCACTGGGTCAGGTCCTTTTACAAGGTTCTGCTGGGCCCTCTCAGTGAGGTATGTGCTCAGGATTCCTTGTGACATAGTTGGCATTAGTCATTCAGTGCTTTCAGCACCGCCTCTGGCGGTCAGGAGGGATGAAATAGAACGAAAGTTACGTATGTAACTACGGTTCTATGAATCCCGGATGACCGCCAGAGCTTCTCTGTCACTCAGAATCCTTGCTTCTGCGAGAAGATTCTGTAGGAACAGAGCCAAGGATGACAGCAGGCTATATAGCCTCCGAGTGGTCATCCGGCGTCACAGGTGTGACTCTGTTGGTATAATTACTCGAACTGCGCATGCCCGAAGGGAACATTCAGTGCTTTCAGCACTGAATGTGCTGAAAACATTCAGTGCTTTCAGCACCGGGATTCAGTGCTTTCAGCACCGGGATTCAGTGCTTTCAGCTCCGGGATTCATAGAACCGTAGTTACATACGTAACTTTCGTTTTATGTATTCGATTCGACCCCCCCCCCCCCCCCAGTCGTCCGCGCAAAACTGATTCCGGCCGACAACTC
The DNA here is from genome assembly GCF_011125445.2 of Fundulus heteroclitus. Taxonomy (NCBI): domain Eukaryota; kingdom Metazoa; phylum Chordata; class Actinopteri; order Cyprinodontiformes; family Fundulidae; genus Fundulus; species Fundulus heteroclitus. The sequence continues at coordinate 42,465,969 of NC_046380.1, forward strand.
ACCACCTTGCCTAAGCAAATTCCTGTGGGAAACACTTAAAGTGTATTTTATTTGTGTTAGTTCTTTAATATTTTAGTCCTAAATTGGAAGATTATTGTGATCTTGACATATTAGAATAAATATGTTATTGTTTTTCGGCGCTGAAAATAAACGTCATACTCGTGAAAGCCGGTTTATGCGCCAAAACGCCGTCCATTTGTTGCGACTTTCAACCCCAGCAAGGCCAAGTATGGAGAAATGTAAGAAAAGAAAAATATCTGAAGAAAATAGAACATTCAATAATGCCTGGGCAGATTCATTTGCATTTACCTCTGATGAGAGTGGTCTACCAGTATGCCTAATTTGTGGAGAAAAGCTGTCTAACAATAAACGGTCAAATGTCGCAAGACATTTCAACCATACACACAGAGCCTTTGCTGAAAAATATCCAGAGGGAGAAGAGAAAAAAAAAGCTGTTTCGGAACTGATGCGGAAGGCTGATCTAACGAAAAATCACTTCAAGAGGTGGGTGAAGTCTGCAAATTCAACTACATATGCAAGTTTTGTGGCCGCTCAGGAAATAGTCAGGCATGGGAAACCGTTCACAGATGGAGATTATATGAAACAATCATTCCTTAAGATTTCAGAACACCTATTTGTGGACTTTAAAAACAAGCATGAAATTGTGCAGAAAATCCGAGAGAAGACTGTCCACGACAGAACCATAAAAATGGCAGAAAATATCACAAAACAGCAAGTTAAAAGACATCAATTCAGCTGCAGCGTACTCAATCGCCTGTGACGAGTCCAAAGACAAAAGTGACATTGAACAAATAGCGCTGTTCTGTCGATATGTGAACTCTTCTGGACCACAGGAAGAAATGGTTGGGCTTATACCACTAAAAGGCCAGACACGGGGGGAGGACATCTGTGAGGCTGTGCTTGATTGTTTACGAGCCAAAGAAATAAAAACAACCCACCTAGTGTCAGTGGCTACTGATGGGGCACCGAGTATGACTGGAGCGCACAGGGGCTTTGTGGCCTTGCTGCAGAAGTCACTGGATAGAAAGCTGCTCACTTTTCACTGCATCCTGCACCAAGATGCATTGTGTGCGCAAACTTTTCCTTCAGAATGCACAGAGGTCATGAATGTTGTCATTCAGATTGTCAATAATATAATGGCAAAAGGTTTAAATCACCGCCAGTTCCGTTCGTTACTGGATGAGGTGGACAGCACATACTCTGATCTCCTGCTGCACAATAGAGTCCGGTGGCTGTCAGGAGGGGAGGTGCTGAAACGTTTTGCTGCATGTCTGGGAGAGGTGAAAACTTTCATGAGCAGCAAAGGGCTCACCTTTCCTGAGCTGGAACAGCCAGAGTGGTTGGAAAAGCTGCACTTCATGGTGGACATGACAGCGAACCTTAACACGCTGAACACAGCTCTTCAGGGGAGAGGAGGCACAGCGCTACACATGCTGGAGGAGGTGTTAGCATTTGAGCTCAAACTGACAGTTTTAGCTAGAGATTTACAGAGAGGCACACTGTCTCACTTCCCCTCTTTAAGGGAGTTCAAACAAGCTCACAAGGTGATCAATTCAGAGTATTTGCAGTCTGCAATCACCACAATGCAAGCATCGTTTGGCAAACAATTACGTGAGTTCAGAGAGGAAAAAAACACATTGTCCTTCCCCGTCACTCCCCTGAACATCGATCCATCCCTGCTAAATGTGACTGCATTTGCAGGTGTAAGTCAACCTGATCTGGAGCTGGAGCTGGCTGACATAGCTGACAAAGACATGTGGGCATCCAAATTCAAACGCTTGACAGAGGACCTTGAAGATGTTGCCCGTCAGAAGGCCACTCTTGCTCAGAATCACAAATGGAGTGATATTGAGAAACTTCCAAGACGGGACAAACTTGTGTTTGAAACATGGAATGCCATCCCCGACACCTACATGAACATGAAGACATATGCCTTTGGAGTCCTGTCGATCTTCGGATCCACATATGTATGTGAGCAGCTATTCTCCACCATGAACTACATTAAAAACAAACACCGCTCACGCCTCACAGATGACAACTTACAGTCCTGCGTAAAGATGAGAGTGACTACGTACAGCCCCGATTTGCAGACGCTGTGCGTAGAGGTTCAGGAGCAGAAGTCCAATTAACCAGGTTATATAAATATTTATGCAGATATTTTGCAAATATTTATTTTTCATTGTTTATTGACACAGTGCTTTTTTTCCCCAATTTATTTTTTAAATTCAGGACAAGGCTGCGCAACATGCTCTGAAAGCCCAAAGGCGATATAATGATGACAGCTCATGGCATTTTTTTGCTTTTGTTTGCTACATGGATAATTTAAGTTCAGCTTTTTAATTTATTTGAAAGAGACATTCAGACATTGTATTATTTTTTCAAGAATTCAAAATGTTCAAAATGTGTTCACTAATAAGTGTACTGTACGGCTGGGGTGAACCCCGAAGCATGAAAGGGAAGTTGTTGTTGTTTTTTTTAAGTATTTTTTCTTTCTATTTAATAAATGCGTTCATAAATAAATTCATTTTAGATGTCAAAAAGTATTTGCGGCTCCCAGTGTTTTCTTTTCCGTGGAAACCGGATAAAATGGCTCTTTGGGTGTTAAAGGTTGCCGACCCCTGATATAAACAGTATAAACATTAAGAGGTACAATGTACAGGCTTTGCAGATATAAGATATATTACTATATTGATTGTTAAATATGTGTGTAAATATTTTACATTATAGGACAGAAACCTTAAATATTGAACAATGTCAAAAATGCAGACTTTTAGTGATACATAATGTCAATAAACTTATATTTCCATCATGTTTTAACAGGCAATGGACAGAAATCTGGTTTCAACAGGATGGAGAACTTTGTACCTGAGAGTTTCCAGTCTGCAGTTTGGACTCTCCAGTCCAGCAGAGAGAAGCTTCACTCCTGAATCCTGCAGGTTGTTGTTACTCAGGTCCAGTTCTTTGAGGCGGGAGGACTGGGAGCTGAGAACTGAGGACAGAGCTTCACAGCTTCTCTCTGAGAGGTTACAGCCACTCAGTCTGAGGAGACAGGGAGAAAAATCTGCTGTTTAACAATTCATCAGAAATATTGTTGATTTCTTTACAGTCACTAATGTTCTCCTTGGAAAGATTGATGGATCTGTCTGATTTTACACGTCTTTATGTTGCTTTTTGTTGTGAACTTGTTCATTATAAATAAACTGAAGCCACATGAATCAATATTTAGGATGGAGACTTAGATAACCTTATTTGTCATTTTGTATGCACAGAGTGCATACAGAACGAAATTTCGTTTGCATACAGCTTGAAAAATTACAGTAAATTGCAGTAATTTACAGGATAACGTGCAGCAGTGATTTATAGTAAACAATTGAAATGTAAAAAAACAATGCAGGAGAAATAGACAGTGTGCAAACTCAGTGTACAGTTGAGTATTATTAAAACCGTGCAAATATACGATTGTGGTACAGAGTCCCTTTTGTGGCGTCAGCAGTTCAACAGTCTGAAGCATATGTGCATGGAGATCTTTGTACCTGAGAGTTTCCAGTCTACAGTTTGGACTCTCCAGTCCAGCAGAGAGAAGCATCACTCCTGAATCCTGCAGGTTGTTGTTACTCAGGTCCAGTTCTCTGAGACTGGAGGACTGGGAGCTGAGAACTGAGGACAGAGCTTCACAGCTTCTCTCTGAGAGGTTACAGCCACTCAGTCTGAGGAGACAGGGAGAAAAATCTGCTATTAAACAATTCATCAGAAATATTGTTGATTTCTTTACAGTCACCAATGTTCTCCTTGGAAAGATTGATGGATCTGTCTGATTTAACACGTCTTTATGTTGCCTTTTGTTATGAACTGGTTCATTATAAATAAACTGAAGCCACATGAATCAATATTTACCTCATTAGCAGATTTCTCACAATCAGAAATAAAAGCAGCAACAATCTGTGTCCTTACAGAGCTTTGTTGGAGGCTTTAACCACAGGCAGCAGCCTCAGAAGAACCTCCTCTGAAGAAGAGTATTTCTTCAGGTCAAACACATCCAGATCTTCTGCTGATGATACTAAGATGAAACCCAGAGCTGACCACTGAGCAGGAGACGGTTTATCTGTGGAGAGACTTCCTAAACTCAGAGACCATTGGATCCCATTCACCAGAGAACGATCCTTCAGTTCATTCAGACAGTGGAACAGATTGATGCTTTTCTCTGCAGACACTTTCTCACTGATCTTCTCCTTGATGTACTGAACTGTTTCCTGATTGGTCTGTGAGCTACTTCCTGTCTGTGTCAGCAGACCTTGTAGGAGTCTCTGATTGGTCTGCAGTGAAAGTCCCAGGAGGAACCGGAGGAACAAGTCCAGGTGTCCATTTGGACTCTGTAAGGCCTGATCAACAGCTGTCTGGTGAAGAGACTTTGGTTTAGGTTTAAATAATAAAGACTCCTTAGATGTTGGTGTTTCTTCCATCAGGTTGACACCAGAGGTGATGAAGGTCAGATGAACATGAAGAGCAGCCAGAAACTCCTGAACACTCAGATGGACGAAGCAGAACACCTTGTCCTGGTACAGCCCTCTCTCCTCTCTAAAGATCTGTGTGAACACTCCTGAGTACACTGAGGCTGATCTGATATCGATGCCACACTCTGTGAGGTCTGATTCATAGAAGATCAGGTTTCCTTTCTGCAGCTGATCAAAAGCCAGTTTTCCCAGAGACTCAATCATCTTCCTGCTCTCTGGACTCCAGGGTGGATCTGTTTCAGCTCCTCCATCATACTTGACCTTCTTCACTTTGGTCTGAACCACCAGGAAGTGGATGTACATCTCAGTCAGGGTGCTGGGCAGCTCTCCTCCCTCTCTGGTCTCCAACACGTCCTCCAGAACCGTAGCAGTGATCCAGCAGAAGACTGGGATGTGGCACATGATGTGGAGGCTTCTTGATGTCTTCATGTGGGAGATGATCCTCCTGGCCTGCTCCTCATCTCTGAATCTCTTCCTGAAGTACTCCTCCTTCTGTGGGTCAGTGAACCCTCTGACCTCTGTCACCATGCCAACACACTCAGGAGGGATCTGATTGGCTGCTGCAGGTCGTGTGGTTATCCAGAGGCGAGCAGAGGGAAGCAGTTTCCCCCTGATGAGGTTTGTCAGCAGAACATCCACTGAGGTGGACTCTGTAGCATCAGTCAGGATCTCCTGGTTCTGGAAGTCCAGAGGAAGTCGACTCTCATCCAGACCATCAAAGATGAACAGAACCTGGAAGTGTTCAAAGCTGCAGAGTTCTTTGGTTTCAGTAAAGAAGTGATGAACAAGGTCCACCAAGCTGAACCTTTTCTCTTTCAGCACATTCAGTTCTCTGAAGGTGAATGGAAATATGAAGTGGATGTTCTGGTAGGCTTTGTCTTCAGCCCAGTCCAGAGTGAACTTCTGGGTTAAGACTGTTTTCCCAATGCCAGCCACTCCCTTTGTCATCACTGTTCTGATTGGTTGATCTCTTCCAGGTGGGACTTTAAAGATGTCTTCTTGTCTGATGGTTGTTTCTGGTCTGTGTGGTTTCCTGGATGCTGTTTCAATCTGTCTGACCTCATGTTCATCATTGACCTCTCCAGTCCCTCCCTCTGTGATGTAGAGCTCTGTGTAGATCTGGTTCAGAAGGGTTGGACTTCCTGCTTTAGCGATCCCCTCAAACACACACTGGAACTTCTCCTTCAGACCAGATTTAAGTTGATGTTGACAAACTGCAGCAAGATGTTCTAAATGAACAGAAAAAGTAAAATCACGAAGGAAACCAAATGATCTTCTGAAGATGATGTGAATAAATGTGATTCCATCTCTTCAGACATCAGTAAATGTGTGATTTATCCATCAGGTTAAATCTTTGTAGAAATCCTCTTACTGCTCTGCAGACGGTCAGCCAGCTCCTCCTGCTTCATCCTCCTCAGGAAGTTTAGAGTGATCTTCATCAGTGCCTCTCTGCTGCTCCTCCTCTGCTCTTCATTCTCACCTTCCAACACCTCCTCATCCTCTCTCTGACTCTCTGAGCAGTCTGGGTCATCTGGACTCAGAACCTTCTGGATCTTCTTCAGCTCCTTCTTCACAAAAGTGACAATGTTGTCCTCCAGCAGCTGGAACAGAATAATACAGGGTTTATACAGGAATGAGTAACCCTGATTTAATGTTTTTTAATGCTCTTTTAATGCCCATAGAAATATTTTTAATACCATCAACAAGTACCCATATATATATATATATATATATATATATATATATATATATATATATATATATATATATATATATATATAGTACTTGTTGATGGCTGTGTTCAGACAACAGAACACCTCCGCATGCAGTGTGGCATTGGCTCCAAATGTTGTTCGCAGACCGTCTGATTTCCTGATGTTAGTGGCGGTAGAGCTTGCTCCAGCTGCTGCTGTGCTGTTTGCGGTACCTAATGTGGACGTGACTGCGTTGGTTACTTGACATTGTTAGCTGTTGTCTGCCCTTTGCAGCTGATCTGTGGCTGTCTGCAGTGGTCCCTGGAGAAGTGGGTATACTCACAATATTTGCCCTTTTAGACGCAGCTCAGAAAAATGCCGTTTTAAAAAACAATGACATGTAAAACAGCTCTATTTAGTTTACCCAAAAATCCATCACTAGGGTTTACTCATTTTAGCCTAAAATATTTAGCCTAAAACATTTAGATTAAAATATTTCCTTGAGCTACTACGTGAGGTGTAAAAATTCTGTTGTCTCTTTTTTTTAAATATTTTATCCAGCTTCTGGCAGGTAATGTAAAATGTTCTCTGGTTTATATTGAAGGAATTCCTACACTACATCCAGAATCAACATTTCATTACTTTACTGTAGGTTTTTTAATATAGACCTAGATGAGAAGGCATATGGAAAGTCCTAAATTGAATGAAAATCTTTTCAAAGAGATAAAGTTAATGATGAGAAGAACATCAAAACTCCAATCACTTTGTCTTTGCAAATCATGAATTGTCAAATATACCAGCGGAAACACCCAAAGAACTGTTGATCCTTTTGATTTAGACACCCTCACAATGAATGTTTAGCCCCTCGATTTTAAAATAGACGTGATTTTAAACTTGACAATCAAAAAGGGACCTCAGTTAAGTTATTTTTATCATGTAAGAAACAAAGCAAAGTAAAACCTATTCTTTTAAGGCATAAACATGGAAACACTACTCCAAGCCTTCATTTCATCATGACTGGATTAGTACAATTCTCTTTATCTCTGAATCGGTCAGTCCTCACTCAAATGTCTGCAGCTGGTTCAAATGCTGCTCCACACCTTTTAATGGAAAAAAAATAAAATAATTAATATTACCCGATCCTGGCCTCCCTTCACTGGTTGCCTGTTTATCTTAGAGTTCAGTTTAAAGAACTGTTGAGTCTTTACCCAAGTCATTTTATTAGATGTTATTTTGTTTTACCTCCTGATAAAGTGCTCTTTAAATAATGATGACAATGATGATGATTATGATCACAAGAAACTTTTGCATCATCACCCAGAAGCTGGAAAGAAAAGAGACAGAAAGATTTTTCACACCTCACTTAGTAACTCAAGGAATTATTTTAAACTAAATATTTTAGGCTAAAATATTAAACTGTTTATTGTTTGTTGTTTTTTCTTCAATCCCACTATTATGTTTAGTAATTTCTGCCAAAAGCTGCAGCATTTTCATTTAATCCATCTGAATGCATTATTTGCAAGCCCTACTCTGATTGGATGGAAAGAAATCTGTCTGTGATTGGCTGGTGAGGTGGATAGTTTTTGAAGTCAGCAGCGCACAGACAGTCGAGCGAACAGAAAAACCATAGACATTATATATTGTGTCTATGGGAAAAATAGCCGAGCGAGCGCACAGCTTGTGTTGAGCGTGGAAGTAGCAGGTCACGGGCAGACACGGAGCCGAGTGCGAGCGAGCAGGGCCGGCGATTGCTATAGGCGAGCTAGGCAATTGCCTAGGGCGACAAATGTGTTGGGGGCGCCCTCTAGCGGCGCCCTTAGGCTTACTTCCCATTAATCATAGAATAAAAAAAAAAGCGAATTAAACCGGTTATGAAGCGTACATCAGTTTGACTTAACCTTACGTTTATATATAGCAAAATATGAACAAATAAATATACCACCGAATTTTTTTATTTTCTTTTTCACATTTAAGAGAAAATCGGAAAAGATTCTGATCACTTTTCAAGCGCCCTCCAACCCGGAAGTCGTGACGTCAGAACGGGAGGGTTCATCTCAACACGGCGGATTACAGCACTACATGCGAGAGCCAAAACGAAAAATCTGAAATCGAAATTTCTACTTCAACCGAGCAATTCCTACCAGGAGACCATTCTGATGTATCGGAGGAAGAATATTTGTGTCTGGAGCCTCACATGTTCGACCCAGACGTTTCAGAGGAAGAGAAGGCAGCGGACGAACAACAGCGAGTCGGACAAGGAGTGGAGATTGGACGTCGGGAGATTAGATGAATGGTAGGACACGTTTTTTCTTTTAACTACACAGTTCAAATATTTTTTTGTATGTTGACATTTTGTTTTAGGCACCATATATAGTTATTGACTGAAATGCCGGTGTTGTGCGAAATTCAGTTCCCCTGTGAAAATCTTCAACTTACCATAAATGCATTAATAGTGAATTTAGCAAATCAGTTATGCTGTGTAATTCATATACAAATATACAATTAATCAATCTTATTTTTTAGGTGTTCCTGTTCTCACTGCCAATAATGGATTCTGTGAGAGAGTGCATCTGTTGCCAGGAAATGGGCTTGGTTGTTGCTAAGATGGAAGAAGCCAGAGGAGATGCATGGAGAAATCCCTGACACGGACCATCCTGGCATGGAAGCGGTGTGTCTAAATGCTTGGACATTGCAGGTTGCTTGGTCCCAATACAAGCAACAGTATAGGCATATAGCCTATAGACAATTTGTGAGATGGTGTTGGGACTATTTAGGCAAAGATACCAGGGCTGTGATACCCTCCTGTGCAGTCAGCTGGATAAGGGCCCACCTTCCACCCCCAGGACATGAAGATGACTTTACCTTTAGAGGTCACCTGTTGGCAGTTAAAAAAAAATACCCAAGCTGAAAGAATAAAATCTAAAACATGCATGTAAACAAAATTGTTGTGGTTATTATGTAATATAAGCAAATACTAATAAAATTATTTCATGGTCTTTTTGAAAATCGACTGAATGAGAGATTGATGGCATCATCTTTTGTTGGTTTCACAAATGAACTTGTCAGTGATGAGGGTTCTGATGCTGCATCAACCTGCTTAGTTTTTATTTTCTCCAGCTCTGCTAGCAGCATCTAAAAAAAAAGCAGCAGTGGGTAAAATTTCTCATAACAATTTTTTTTGATTGCTGGGGTTCATTTACACACAAGTGAATAAACAGATACTGAAAAGTAAAAGACAACACATGTAGACATAGATACATGAAAATAAAAAGACAAAGAGTGAAGCAACAAGTAAAGCAGTGGTGATTCCTGACAAAGATTATTTAAAAAATGACTTCTAATTATCTCAGTATATATGCAGCAGAATATGTGCTATATTATTAGCTTAAGAATGGGTGGAGGATACTAATATAAATAAAATATTTTGTAGTGATTATCTGCATTGAGTATTCAAAATGGATGTACAAATAATCATCAAAATCCAGTTTATTAGTCATACTTTACCTAAGTGTCCTTACAGATGGTTAAGAGTGATTTTGCACAGTCCTAACTTTGAGTGTGTAATAAATTATTTAGAATAATAAAAAAGAAAAGGTTCTGAAACCTATTCTGGTATTTGTTGTCTATGCATCACTCCATGCTAAGTTACATTTTTTTCTGAATGCTTAAACACAACCCTTGATTCTTATAGCACAATTTCTATAAAACTATTAATAATTATTGCAAATCCACTCACTGAGTTCACAAAACTAAAAGAACAAACACTGCTTTGCACTCAATTTGCAATTTTGTAACACACACTTTGCACAACTGTAGGCACAATTCACCGCACAGCACTCTTTGTGGAACTGTAAACACAACTCAATGAAGCACTAAACAGATGCTGAAAACAGTACTGCTGGTATTTCGCACGGCAAAAGTGAGGGGGGGGGGGCGCAAAACTCAATCTCGCCTAGGGCAACCAAAGAGCTAGAACCGGCCCTGCGAGCGAGCATTGTGGATTAAGAAGAGTTTCAGAGTTGAGCGCGCGCGTGATGTTTAAACGCCGAATACCTGTCTCACTGCGCGCTCATACAAAAGACACAAATATCGTTCCAGAGGTGGGTATACGTAATGCTGACTGAAAATTAAGTGGCTATACGCCGTATACCCGCGTACACCCTGGACTACACTGTCTGACTTCATGTGAGACCGTGAAGCATTGACACCAATTGTCAGGGCTCTCAACTCTCATGCATTGACCGTGTGACACACGCATTTCACTGACTTCACACGCTCCCACACAACACATGGCATTTCACACGCAAACATGGCATTTCTCACGCATAAAAACCACAAAGCCCATCTGGGCTGCGGACGACAAAACTCCTCCTTCTGCTGAGCTGTTTCGGCTTCTTTCACAGCTTGTGGCCATCAGTAATTCCTGCTGCAGTTCGTGTTAACAGAGCAGCTGGAGCAGAGTTATGAATAATTTTAGTCTTAACCAGTGGTGAAAGTAAGCTGGTAAGGTCCTGTACCGCGTATGCAAGAGGGGAGGAGAGGGGGTGGAGCTGCTGCATGGCTGCACGCAGGATCATAAAACAGTTCTGCTATCCAGATGCAGTTTAAAAATCCACTTAGTCTGTTTATAAGTTTCGTTTTTATTAATTCTGCATTTTTTTAACTAAATGTACCGTATTTCTGTGCCTCGCGCTTGCTCCACCCTCCTTTTCCCTTGGACCAGGTGCTTTTATCACCATTCACAACGTGAATCACTACGTTTAATGTCCTCACATCGGTAGTGTTAGGATATCAACGAGGTCAAGTGGAACGAGCCGTTTATCCCAGAACTGCATGGCACACTTAGATGGCACTGACCCAAAACATTGGCACATATCTATCAGATATCACCCCGGAGGTGACACAGTTTCACTGCTGATGTCACAGTTTGGATGTGTACAGCCCTTGCATGGGTGTGTCCCGAGATCCCTATATAATGTTTGTGTGATGAGTAATCGAGGCTTCCTGCCGATCAAGAGCCCATCGAGTCGCTGTTGCACGTTCCATAACAACAATATTTAAAAACCATGGTTAGGAGACGTCTTAGACTTGGAAAAAGCAGTAGTTTTACCGAGTAAAACTAGGGTAACTACAGCGAAAGAGTTATTAGTGCAATGGAATGTTACTGATTCATGTCATACATCACACGTCACGGCATGTTCCTACAACGAACTTGGATCAATAGTGACTCGACTCGGATTTTTTTTTAATGACTTGGACTTGACTCGGACTTGAACACTGGTGACTCGAACCTGGACTCGGACTCGAGGCATAGTGACTTGACCACAACACTGGTGCGCACTGACAAGAGCAATGGAGATTTGTCTGGTCAGCGCGGCGACTGACTGAGAAACCTGTCGCTGTGAAAAGTGATGATAATGGTTATAAACTGTAACAGGCTAGAAGTGCATTGAGCTAAAAAAGAGGGAGACATCAGCAGCTGGATCGTGCATAAAGACACAGCGGGAACCTCTGTGTGCTTAAGTGTTGCTGCTGAGGGGAAAATGTTGACCATAAAGGCTTGATGAAACTCAGCCTGATTCACCAATGAGGTTATAGATCTACAATGATAAACAAACCCATAGATGAATGTGTAACAGTGTAATAATTCGGTCAATAAGTTAAAACTACTTAATTTTATTCAGTATTATTTGAACATTTGTGTGTTTTTTATGTTTTAATCCATTAACTGAACAATAAGGTATTAATACGTCTCTTTCTCTTTTTAACAAAAGCAATACATGTCTACTTCAATATCTGGTGGGATAAAAATGAGATGGAGTTGAGATTCCAGGGTTCTTCCAGGGTTAATTAGCATAATCTCACTCTTAACTTTTAATAAAAGTTGAGAGGTCTGCCAATTGTACACCTTAATTTTGTTACAAACACGGCAAAATCCTTCGTCATCCTTACCGTTGACAGGCTGTAGCCATGTCCCCAATTCCTAATTTTCCATCCACTTTTGTTAAAATTTGCATTTTTCCAAATCTTTCTCCGTCTCCAGCTTCTTTTCCGAACATTGTAAAAACAAACAGCTTTACGATCAACCGGAAGCAGTTCAGCGCAAACACGCGGAATCAGTTATATCTGATAATATATCCGATGAAACTGTTTTTATGACCGTATTTTTTTAGAAAAAAATAATGCCACCAATAATCACATTTAATGACTTTTAATGCTCTGCGGAAACCCTGTAATATATGAAGGACACATCAGACTGAGATCATGGATCCAAACATCAGAACCATGTTGGACAGACTGACGGTCCACTGTTCCACAAAGTCCAGCATGGAGACGACTGAACAGAACCGATGGAAAAGTAGTTGTTGTACATGTACAGACCATAAATATGGAGTCCAGCTGGGTTTGATGCTGCCGGGCAGACGGACCTCTGGGAACCTCTGAGTTCTGCTGGTCCACTCTGTGGAGGAACCAGAACTATTAGGAAGGAAGGAAATATTCATCCAGCAGTTTTCACCGATGAAATCACCAACAGCTTCACAGTAAAAGTCCTTAAAACAGAAAAACTGAGCATCAAATGAACACGATACAAATAAGTTAAAAATAGGAAGATGAGATAAAAGGATGAAGACCAGAACCACCAGAACCTCCCAGTAGACATTTTAAAAAGTGAGTCTTGAACTGGGACTTCAAACTGTCCACACTGTCAGCAGATCTGATGCTGGTGGGGACAGTGACCCAGAGCTTGGAGACAGTGGAGGTGAAGGTTCTGTCCACACAGGTCTTCAGGACAGTGTGTGGGACATCCAGCAGGTTCTGATGAATAGATCTGAGGTGGTGTGGACCTGGAGGAGGTCTGAGAAATCTGGGTGTGTGTCCATGTAAGGTTCTGTCCTGGATGTGATGGTGAGGATTTTAAAATGGATCCTGTAGGTCCCTGAAAGCCAGTGAGCTCACATTATATCTGTCCACACAGAGACAATCAGAAGGTAAAGGTCCATGAAGGACATCTGGATGTGAGCAGAGAACCAGAGGATCCAGGTAGTTGAAGATGTTTAATGTTCCTGCTGATCCACTAAGAACCAGCAGAACCTCTGATGGTCCACTTCAGCTCAGCTTGGTTCCACCAACCACATGATGAAGCTTTCCTTCCCTGCTGAACTGCTCTCACAACGCACACAGGAACCAAGTCTTGATGGGTCAGACTGGCTCTAGCAGGTATTTCCCAGCGGGTCGTGGAAATGTGATCCACTGTTAGTCTGACATGGAGCCAGGAAGCAGCAGAACCTCCTGATCAGCATCAACACTCCAGACATGAAGACATGAAGGTGTTTTCATCAGAACAGGGCAGCTGATTTCTGGAGATAACGGATCAAACCTCTGTCTGCAGATAGAACTGGAACATCTGAGAGCTCACTGGGAGGAACTGGGTTTCTGTTCTTGGCTCTTAAAGAAATGTAACGGGTCATTTCCAGAACCTCAGACCCCGACTGAGGAGACCGGTCCATACTAGGGGTGGTGATTGGCTAAAATATCACAACATGATTCTTTGCAGTGAAATCAGGATTTTATTAGTTTCCCAAAGTAACAATAAAGCTGTTGAAGAAAAATCTAGAGAAGCATTTAGACCAGAGCATTTCTGGACCCATTTTAATGAGTTGCTGCAGTTCTGCTAATTTGTCTGAAGCTCAACTGAAATGTAATAAATCGATTGAGATATTTAAGAGCTGAAGAACAGCTGCAGCTCTAAACTCCTGTGAGGGAACAACACCAAGTCTCTGGTTCTGATCCAGTGATTGTTCCAGCTCCAGCTGAGAAGAACTGAAACTCTTCAGTCACTAAAACTGAGGAAGACTTTCAGATACGATGACAAAACGGTTCAGGAACAAAGACTGCATGAAAAGTGTGATTTTCGTCACTATGCGGCACTGTAGATTGTCGTGGAAGTTCAGGTTAACGGCTGTTCACGGTAATTTGCAGGCAACACCGAAAACTGCCGTGAATTATCAGAAATTGACGTGGGCCTTGCTTGGCGTGGTCCCCCCATGACCCCCCTCCTCCTAATTCTAGGGGAGGCTTTAACATGTAAATGAAAATGCTGTGAGCTATACAAATGCAAATCAGGGTTGCAGGGGGAGTTTACCCATGTCTCGCATTCAACTCCCCTTCAACTCCTCTTGGACGCGATCTACAACTTTCAGCCAGTCCGCAGACTGACGAGAAGAAACTGCTGATTGCTATCAGTGGACTGTCTCATATGAGTCAGTCGGTACTGAAGCAATGCCAAGAGCGTGGAAATGTTCAAGTCAGAAGTTTTGGTTGGGTCATTCAGGTTAAAGTAAATGAAATGGGGTTTAATGAACTAAAAATAAGTCCCACTTTAATGGAGAGGTATAGTGAGGATTTAACTATATATACAGATGCATCTAAACTAACTGATAAAAGAATGGGTGTTGCTTATGTCATTCCAAAATTAAACATTAAAGTTGGAAAAAGAATGAGTGATGATTTAGCAGTTTACACAGCAGAATAGGGTGTTTTCACTGACGTCACTGGCCAACTTCCGGTCCGCCATATTGGGTGGCACACTTCCTTATCTCTAGTTGTCTTACACGTATTATCGTATCGCGAATGGATAAGTACGCCAGCACGCTAGAGCGACCAGATAAGGACGTATATCTGAGGAAATGTTCCGTGATCGACCATATGGACCCGTATGCCCTCCACGGTGCCTTGTTTAGCCGTAATCCAGATGATTGGCCAAATGTAGAGCATGGCGACATAGTGCATTACCTGGTGTTCAGTGAAAACCCTCTGCACACTCTTGAGGAAATGAGAGCTTACAAGGATCTAGAGGCTCACAACCAGTTCACATCTGGTTATGTACATCAAGGAAATCGCCATCATACGTGGACGGGTGAGTTTTAATAAGATGGTAAAAATGTAAACAATCCGACGCAAATGTGTTGCAAATGTGTTGCACCGCCCGCCAGCGGGTGGCTGCAAGGCCGATCGACGCCGCTCGCGGCTTTAATTATTTAAGCAGAACAATGACCAGTGCAAAATTAAGTTGTATTTACCGTATTGGCGCCGGTAGGAGCTGCAGATCATAAAGCCAGCAAACAGTGGGAACACAGCAACTCGTTCAAAGGTAAGCTGCGCTCAGACGGGCTGGCACATGCTAGTTTAGTAGCTGCTAACCGCCAGTGCTAACAACCACTCGCGCATGTAATGTACTTTTAACTTGCTGCTATGTGTTTCAAACGTTTAGAACACACTCTCATTGACATCGGGACACTGTGGAAAGTTATGTTCGGTCTTACAGCCGCGATCCAAGCGAGCCGAGGATCTCTTTATCTCTGTAACTCGTTCAAAGGTAAGCTGCGCTCAGCCGGGCTCTGGCTCATGCTAACCGTTAGCGCTAACAACCACTCGCGCATGTAATGTACTTTTAACTAGCTGCTATGTGTTTCAAACGTTTAGAACACACTCTCATTGACATCGGGATACTGTGGAAAGTTATGTTCGGTCGACTTACAGCCGCGATCCAAGCGAGCCGACGACTCTTTGTTATCTCTGACACTTGTTCTCCGTGGTTGCGCCTCCAGGCAGGAAAGCGGTGGAAAATTAATCTGTTTCTATGTTTTTCCCATGGCGATCATGTGTTGCGCTGTTACAGCCCACAATACAGCAACGGTTTACCATGGTTGAAATCAAGTTAAGGTGAAATTAATCAAATTAAAACACGGCTGAGAGAGGGAGTACAGTACGCGGTAGTAATAGGCAGTAGAGGCGGCGGAGGCAGTCAACACGACAGCCGCGGAAAGTAATAAGTCATAACGCCCAAGCCCTATTATTAATATATTCTTCTTATATGTTTTAAATACTTAACAGTTAATTACCTGTGACAAAGTGAGCACCGCATACTCTGGCGTATTCCAGCTTAACACCGTCCAAATCGGACCTGGATATCCGTGTCAGCCATAGGTGACGGCGTTGTTCAGACAGCTGTTTTTTTTTTTTCACACTGATTCACTATTACGGCTGGTAGGCGATAGAAAGCGTTGATCTCCACCTCCACGGGCCGTGCAACCAACCATTAAACACGTTTTCCCCATTGTTCACTTCCAATACTGCCTAAGGCGTCATACAATGCAGGTCAACGGTGCGAAACGACTGCCACCCAATATGGCGGACGCGCTGAGTAGTCACGTGAGCGTGACGTCAGCTGAAAACCCCCTATTGATTGCTGTGTGGCTAGCTTTGCTTTGGGTGGAGGACAATAGGCCAAGGAAGGCAAGCTTCAGATTCCAGCTCAGCTTTAATCAGTATTAAAACATTTCAGTCAAAATCAAGGCAAGACATTGTGTATGATATACTGCAAGCTGCAAATAATCTAATAAAGTCAGGAATTAATATAACTCTGGTATTGTACCAGCTCATATAGGAGTAATAGGAAACGAGTTAGCAGATAAAAGTGCTAAGCAAGCAGCTAGACATTCTAATATAGATGTTGAAGTGCACTACAGCAAAGAAGAAATTAAAAGTATGGTCAAAAACATAGTTAAGGGTAAATGGCAAACATTATGGGACGGTGGGCAGACTGGAAGACAGTTCTATAACATTCAGAATAAAGTGGGAAAGAGCAGAAATACAAACAGAAGCAAGGAGGAGGAGGATGTATTTTCTAGAATGAGGTATGGACACACACGTCTAAATAAAACTTTGTTAATAATGAAGAAGCATGCTGATGGCAACTGAATTCTGTGGTAGTCCAGAGACTATAGAGCATGTTATTGTACACTGTAATAAATATCAGGAAGAAAGACAAAGACTAGTCTTACAATTACAAGGAGAACAGATGAGGCTAAACTTCTGCAAATAAAACACAGGGGAAATGAGTGTAAACTACGTAATTGGCTTCCTGAGGAATACAGGACTAATTAAAATAATTTAGTATGATCTTTTTGTTTGTTTTGTTTTGATTGGTTTGTTTCGTTATGTTTGTTTGTGTGTTTGTTTTATTTGTTTGCAACCTATTAGGGAAGGTTAGACTCCAGTACCACACTCCAGTCCAGTTGGTGGCGGTAATGCACTATTAAAGTTAGTTGCCAACCGCCATAAAAACCGAAAGAAGAAGAAGAAGAAGAAGAAGAAGAAGTGGACCGTCTCGTCAGCTAATAGTGCCGATATGAATTAGCGGTTCACTTAACTGCAGAATTCGGTAAACTCCAGGTTGCTGTCCATAGAGGACAAGTTGGCGGCTCTGTAGTCGAACAACTGTGCGGGAGAGACTAACTCCAAGAAGAGAAGACGGGTGCAGAATCCCAAGCTTAGGTAAGAATATGTTCGGTGACTGCTAGCTAAGCTAAAAGTAGCCTAGCCTACAACCAAATCTAAGATTAGCCTAGTAGTCTTGCAAAAGAACAAGATTTATTAAAGTGTATTTTCATTTACAGGAAGCAGTATGCCGTCTTCACAACTCAAAGACAAATTGCAGGCGCTATGAACCGGAGCGAGGCAGTGACCTCATAGATATCCATAATAAAGGCTAGATGTCTTACGGCGGAGTCTCAAACGTCATCACCGGCGGCCATCTTGCCTCAGGCAAGCTTTCTGGCATGCTCTGTGGTACCTAATGTAAGGTGAGTGATCAGCACGAACACAAATACTCTTATCTCATTGAATAGGGTGTTTTCAGCTGACGTCACGCTCACGTGACTACTCAGCGCGTCCGCCATATTGGGTGGCAGTCGTTTCGCACCGTTGACCTGCATTGTATGACGCCTTAGGCAGTATTGGAAGTGAAAAATGGTGAAAACGTGTTTAATGGTTGGTTGCACGGCCCGTGGAGGTGGAGATCAACGCTTTCTATCGCCTACCAGCCGTAATAGTGAATCAGTGTGAAAAAAAAAAAACAGCTGTCTGAACAACGCCGTCACCTATGGCTGACACGGATATCCAGGTCCGATTTGGACGGTGTTAAGCTGGAATACGCCAGAGTCTGCGGTGCTCACTTTGTCACAGGTAATTAACTGTTAAGTATTTAAAACATATAAGAAGAATATATTAATAATAGGGCTTGGGCGTTATGACTTATTACTTTCCACGGCTGTCGTGTTGACTGCCTCCGCCGCCTCTACTGCCTATTACTACCGCATACTGTACTCCCTCTCTCAGCCGTGTTTTAATTTGATTAATTTCACCTTAACTTGATTTCAACCATGGTAAACCGTTGCTGTATTGTGGGCTGTAACAGCGCAACACATGATCGCCATGGGAAAAACATAGAAACAGATTAATTTTCCACCGCTTTCCTGCCTGGAGGGGCAACCACGGAGAACAACTGTTAGCGATAACAAAGAGTCGTCGGCTCGCTTGGATCGCGGCTGTAAGTCGACCGAACATAACTTTCCACAGTATCCCGATGTCAATGAGAGTGTGTTCTAAACGTTTGAAACACATAGCAGCAAGTTAAAAGTACATTACATGCGCGAGTGGTTGTTAGCGCTAACGGTTAGCATGAGCCAGAGCCCGGCTGAGCGCAGCTTACCTTTGAACGAGTTACAGAGATAAAGAGATCGTCGGCTCGCTTGGATCGCGGCTGTAAGACCGAACATAACTTTCCACAGTATCCCGATGTCAATGAGAGTGTGTTCTAAACGTTTGAAACACATAGCAGCAAGTTAAAAGTACATTACATGCGCGAGTGGTTGTTAGCACTAACGGTTAGCATGAGCCAGAGCCCGGCTCAGCGCAGCTTACCTTTGAACGAGTTACAGAGATAAAGAGATCGTCGGCTCGCTTGGATCGCGGCTGTAAGACCGAACATAACTTTCCACAGTATCCCGATGTCAATGAGAGTGTGTTCTAAACGTTTGAAACACATAGCAGCAAGTTAAAAGTACATTACATGCGCGAGTGGTTGTTAGCGCTAACGGTTAGCATGTGCTAACCCGTCTGTACGCAGCTTACCTTTGAACGAGTTGCTGTGTTCCCACTGTTTGCTGGCTTTATGATCTGCAGCTCCTACCGGCGCCAATACGGTAAATACAACTTAATTTTGCACTGGTCATTGTTCTGCTTAAATAATTAAAGCCGCGAGCGGCGTCGATCGGCCTTGCAGCCAAGCGCCTTCGCGCACCGCCCGCCGCTGGCGGGCGGTGCAACACATTTGCAACACATTTGCGTCGGATTGTTTACATTTTTACCATCTTAT
Source organism: Fundulus heteroclitus (assembly GCF_011125445.2). Classification (NCBI taxonomy): domain Eukaryota; kingdom Metazoa; phylum Chordata; class Actinopteri; order Cyprinodontiformes; family Fundulidae; genus Fundulus; species Fundulus heteroclitus. The sequence continues at coordinate 42,485,414 of NC_046380.1, forward strand.
TAAAACTCACCCGTCCACGTATGATGGCGATTTCCTTGATGTACATAACCAGATGTGAACTGGTTGTGAGCCTCTAGATCCTTGTAAGCTCTCATTTCCTCAAGAGTGTGCAGAGGGTTTTCACCGAACACCAGGTAATGCACTATGTCGCCGTGCTCTACATTTGGCCAATCATCTGGATAAGTGCTAAACAAGGCACCGTGGAGGGCATACGGGTCCATATGGTCGATCACGGAACATTTCCTCAGATATACGTCCTTATCTGGTCGCTCTAGCGTGCTGGCGTACTTATCCATTCGCGATACGATAATACGTGTAAGACAACTAGAGATAAGGAAGTGTGC